>NC_141022.1:30665000-30965000 GCF_052040795.2 Danio rerio | reverse complement strand
CATTTGTAACACCTCTTCACCCGTCACCCTTGTGTATTACTCCACTCACATACAACGACAAGCAGAGGACACTCTACAATTTGACAAATATTGCTGCTGTTGGGCAACATAATGTACTTTTGAGGCTTTTTTAGTGGAGTATGTAGTTGTTTAGATAGCAATTATGGAGTTTATTTATAAGGATTTAATCTATTTTAAAATATTTACAATTTTTAAGCAGCAGATTCAGTGCATCGGCCGCCATCAGCATGTCTGAGCTTACCAAAGAAAGTGACGTAGAGATTCCGCCACAAGATAGCGACATAGACCACATAATAAGTCCTTAGATAATAAAAACTGCATTTTTTCAGTGTAAGTTTTAAACTACAGCTGAAGAAATCATTATAAATCAGGTAAGTGACATTCTGAGTCGATTGCTCTCTTTTGTATTTTGTAGTGCTGTATTTATACCACAGAAATTGGTAGTGATTGCACTGCTTTGGCTTTTTTGGGTTAATTTTTGTGATATCCTGATTGCAACAGAGAAATACTGGGAAATCTCTGTATATTGATGGCATTTTTATGCTGTTTAGCCTTATAAACATAAAATATCAGCAACATTCATCTTTTTGTCAACACTTCAGATATTATGCTATAGAATCATTCAAATACTAGCTCTAAAAAGACGTTGCTGAATTAGTAATTGCTTCTCCTGTTCTGACATCAGCTGCAGATATGAATGTGTGACGGAAGAAAGTATTTCCTCAAAGGACTTTTGAGGCTCTCCGTGTTTGATTTAAAGACCACACACATCAACAAAACTGTATACATATTTACAACCATACTAAATCTCTATGAGAGTTGTCATGACAGAAATAAATATATTTTTGTGGACTACAGAATATTGGACTCACTTATTGAATCATTTATTTACTAAAAATGGAACAAAATTATTACTTCTTAACTCAGTCAATAAAAATAAATGAATAGATTTATGCATAATAATAATAATGATGTTGTTTTTAAACAGTAAGTGGAAAGTACTCAGGTGCATCTTCTGAAGAGATTGTGAAGTATGCAGTTCAGGGTCATTTCACTGTCACATTGTCAATGAAAACACAAGTGGCAACAGGACTATAGTACTGCCAAATTGCATACACACAGTTATAGTTGATAGGCTTATGATGGTATCAATTTTCTTGTTGCAGTAAATTTTATCATGACATAAAGAATTATCTTGACATAAGCTGCAAAAAAAACAAAAAACAAAAAAAAAAACAACAACGATATTTTAACAGATGTAGTAACAAAACCACAACAAAAATAATGCTTTATTGAATATTAATATTCAGAGTAAATAAATGTTTAATTAAATTGCCAATAATTATGTAGGATAATCAGTAACACTTTATAACAATGTATCATTAAACCTTAAATAATGTGTTAAAATTCACAGTAAAAAATAAATTACATTTATTACTGTTACTATGTTAGTTAAAAAACCCATTTGAATACCTTAATAGAAATTTACTAAAAATTAACATCACATTTAAATAAATGCTTTTGCAGTTTTCATCATGAGTTTAGTTCAATTAAATAATCCTAACAAG
The DNA here is from genome assembly GCF_052040795.2 of Danio rerio. Taxonomy (NCBI): domain Eukaryota; kingdom Metazoa; phylum Chordata; class Actinopteri; order Cypriniformes; family Danionidae; genus Danio; species Danio rerio. Next base: position 30,963,411 of record NC_141022.1, on the reverse strand, counting down.
ACTTGTTGTACAGTGTTAATGAACTAGAGGCCCTGATATACTGGGATGTTTCCACAATCTGAAATATTGCTATGGCTTTTTATTCTGTAGTCTTCATAAGATGCTTTGACATAATCTACATTGAGAAAGCGCTTTAGAAATAAAGATCACTTGACTTAATAGTCAGAGCATTTTCAATCAGTATCTATTACAGGTTATAAGGTAGAGCAACTTTTATAAAAATTACTTAGATTAAAACTTTACTGGTGTGTATCTTGAAATTATTCTATGGCACTGGCATCCATTTTGTTCATGTCACTCTAAGTTATTTTTTTATTTAGCTCTTACATGCAATTTTGTCTAGGACTAGCCCTGAGCCTTTTCTTCTAAACCAGGGCTAAAAGTTTAAATGATAAGTGTTGAAGTACCAATTTCCACTATTAACTTTACTGGCTTACTGCCTGCTTATTATTATAAGATATTGGCTACATTAATACTTACATAGTATGATATTATTATACACCACTAATCCTACACATTACCTAAACCCAGCTACTACCATACTATTAATAAGCTGCAAAATGGTTTATTGAGTTAAAAGTCTTAGTTAATGGTTTGTTAATAAAATAAAGTGTGACCCAAGTAATTATTCACTGTATGTAAGTGCTGATAACAATATAACACATGTTAGAATGTGTACACCCCTACTCTTTACGAGAAGTGCCATAGAAATTTTTAATGACCACAAAAAGTCAGGATCTTGGATTAACATTACATTGAAAAGACGGCTCTCACTGACAGTATTTTGTTCCCTTCAATCTACCGGGGCATTAGGACTCACACAGACCGCAGGTTTAGCGCCTCCTGCTGGCCTCACTGACATCACTTTCAACACCAACCTAGCTTTCCCACACAGGTGCTGACCAGGCTCAGCCTTGCTTAGCTTCATTGGATAAACGGTCTTGGGATGCAGGGTGATTTGGCTGTGGTTCATTACCACAATAAATTGCACATTTTAATTATGCTTTATAGAACAAACTTTTAAACTGTTTGTGAAATAAAATGTAAACCAAATGCAGTCTTGGTCTTTTATTTCCAGCACTGAGAGCATCTTTTTGAAGAAGTCACAATAGTTGTGCCTAAATTCAGAGGTTGTATCCTTCAAAGGACACAGACTACAGAGGTGTTTTCTTCGAAGTCCACAAAAGCTGAACTGAATGTTATGAATTGGGACGGTCAAACCTGTGGAGGACAGACCTTGTCGCCTAGCAACTGTGACATTTGACTTTGATGAGCAGCAATAACGTTTGTACTGGATCTAAAAGTAATGTAAGCTGAAATAAAATTGGCAGAAAACAAAACTGGATTTAAAACTCACCTAAATTTGTTCACCTTGATGAATTGATATTCATGTTAAAAGTATAAACAGTTTGTATTGGTAACATTTGAAAAATGCATTTTCCGCTGGGATGTTGAGAACTGTCCATTGTTGACCACTATATCACACATTATTTGAAATAAACAGATTCTTGCATTTCTATGCCTATTGTCATTTCCAAATTACCAAAGCACCCTACATCAAATGGTTTGTGCCAGAATCAGGCTGATATCATGTAGTCTGAACCCAGAATTAAGCGTGACATTTTTAGAATGCATCATGTGCGAAAAGTGAACAGAAAGGTCAAACACATCCATCTAGAAGAGTGCATGTTTACATAAAAATGCAATGGGAAAGTAGAGCAATGGGATGTAAATATGTTTAAAACATGAGATGCAGGGTAGTGGAATGAAGAAAATATTAGGTCTAGCATAGAGGTGCGCTTTTAAAAACGGTGAGTGCTGTGTCATGAGCTAGACCCTCAAAAAGACACGAGACAAACATGTCAGCTAGACGCATGTTTATACAGATACAAAAACAGAACCCCAGTGAAGTGGAATGCAGAAACGCATTGTGTCAACAAACCCTTAGTCATATGATACCTCTGCCATGATTTCTTTACCCTTTCATTTACACTTTTACAGAACACAAAAGGAGAGATGAAGAATGACTCTTTTCCATATAATGAAAGTGAATCAGTAACCATCAGTGGTTTTAAGTATCAAATGACAAATTAATGTAATGGAGTATTTCTCAGGATTTGTACTTATATAAATAAATTAAAAGGTGTTTTATTTTAGTCATTTTTAGTTTATTTTAGTGTTTTTTTTTATTTTAGTCAAGTATATTTTTAGTTCTGCTGTCATTACTTTATGTTTAATTTTTCTTGTCTACGGTGATTGGCTAAGTAGAATAATCAACCCTTGTGATCTGTCCAATCAAATCTTGCAAAGAAAAATTGCATCAGACAGACCAACCTCATGGATGCTTTATAAGAACACATACATTGTGGAAGCATTAAATGTGTTCAGGAAAACGCACAATCATTACACTGACTTTTGTTACTGACGAGAAGATTAAAGATGCCTACATGACCAACATAGTGTCATATTAAAAACTTACTACTATATACATTTCTGAAAATCGCAAATTATGTAACCAGAGGAACATATGACTGCATTTCGTCTATAAAATGAACGCTACAGGGCTGTATGACACTGTTCGGTTTCTTGTTTACCAGCTGACTATTAACCTCCGTATGGATGGCTTTTCCGCTGTCACCAGTTTAAGTCCACCATCGGTGGACTTAAGACGCAAAGCGGAGTTGATCATGATGAGAGGGTTTGAGTCTAGAGAAAAACGGTTCTAGCAGGTTAGACAGAAACAAAAGCTAAAAAATAAAACAAGCAGGTAAAAGCAGGGCGAGAATGTGGTAAAATCTGAAAACGTGGTACAAATCAGGCTGTTGCTGTCATGGAGCAGACGCAGATGCAGACAAAACACTGATGGATCCAAATGCAATTTATTAGTCGAGGTCGTACAGACAGAGGTCAGAAACAGGAGCAAAACAATAGCACAAGGTCCAATTCCAATAACCGTGGTCAAAATACAGGCAAGAGGTCCAAACTAGGCGGGAAGGATCAAAAAACACATATGTTCATAAAGAAGCAAGACTCGGCAATGTGTGAGTGAAAGTGACGTGTATAAAAAGTCCAAGTAATCAGTGAGGATAAGCAGCAGCTGTGTCTCTGTGTGAACGTGAAGATTATTATCAGCTGTTAAAGGAGTTGATTGGCACAAAGAGTTCTGGGAGTTGTAGTTTGGTGAAATGTAATCTCTAACAATGAAAACACCACTGGCGATTACAAGAGACTTCAGGAAGTAATCCCCAGAGGAGACAACAGCGCTGGCGATCACAACAGCCTCGTACAGCCCCACACCAGGGCTTTTCTTTTTCTGGATTGCTTTTGAAAACACTATCGGTTGAGTTTAGGGAAGGAGCAGGGTGGGCCAGTTGATCAGTCAGTTAGTCAGTCATACTGTGAGTTAGTCAGTCAGTCAGTCGAAATCGCCTTCTGGTTGATTTATGCTAGTGCTCATGTAGGTGCAAATGGCAGAAATTTGAGACCTCAAAAAGCGAACACAGCGGCCTCTGGTAGATTTGGAAAAACAAGAGCAGCAAAAAACCAAGCTCCTGGGACGTATTTGGCGCTCTCCAGAAATGTATTTACTGGTACATAATCAGAATGAGCCTGGGTTATACATGATCTATGCCTGTATGATGACTGAAATTGCAAGATGGCCTTAAACAATAACAATATATGCACTACAGAATGTTGCGTTTTCAAATATATCTACAAATTGCATGTGTATTATCAGTGTTGCACAAGTTTGGATTGCAGTGCCAACTACTGGACGCAGCATTTAAAATGCTAATTCAAAGCTTTAACATATTAGCACAGCTAGATTTTTGCCCCTTACGCTTCTAGGATTTTGCTCATTTCTCAATCTCCTCTCTGTTGGCACCAAAAGCAGCACGTTTTAAAATGAATTTAAAAACTAGTTTGACTATTGTTGTTATCCAGGAATTTTCAAATGTACTTTTTGAGTACCTTTTTGAGAGCCTAGAAAAAATCGTGAAGCTCTACATAATTTTTATTATTACTATGTTTAAATTTGTTTTAATTCCAATTCTGACTGAGGAAAGTTGAATGTTCTGATCATTTGTTATTTGCCTAACAAATGACAACCGGCTACAGTTTTTAATTGAAAAACATTAACAGATTCCTATTTTTTCCCTAATGACACATGACATGAAAATGTTTTTGGTTCAACAAAAAGTGTGGTTACACTGCAAAAAAATGCTTTTCTTTTTTGTCTTCTTTCTTGTCCAAATATTTTAAAAAAGTTATGTTAAGAAGCATTTTCTAGGCAAGTAAAACATATTGTCTGGTTTTCAGAAATTATATGCCAATATTAAAAAAAGGAGAGTTTTTTCCTTAAAACAAGCAAAATAGTCTGGCAATAGGGAAAGCAAAATAATATTGTTTTTCCTTTTGACATACAATTATTTTGCTTATTATTTTATTTTGACAGAAAATTCTTCTTGATCTAGAATGTTTAGATATTTGGACTAAAAACAAGACAAACAAATCTAAGTAAGAAACTAATTTTTTGCAGTGTATGATGACCACCAGACAAGCTACTCCAGCTAAAGATAGTGCTTAAAATGCCACTAAAATGCAACATTTAAACATTATTAAATAGAAAATCAGGTGAATAACTGCAAAATGTCCACTTTTTGAGAAAAAAAAACACCCCTTTCACCAGGCTGCCTACAGACCTCACTGGTAACCATATTTAACAACACTCAGGAAAGAAAGAAAAAATATCTTGTGCAAAAATAAGTTATATAAATGATAGCATTGTCATCAGATCTAAAAAAAGGAGAATAATAATAGTAAATGTATTCTAAAATGTTCTCTAGACTCTAGACAAAATATGAAGCATCACAGAAATGAGTCACCCTGACAGGTATTCTGCATTTGGTGAGCTGTAAAATGTCATGACAAAGAGCCACCGGTTGGTAATATTTATACAGCAACCACACAGCAATTTGGGGATCACAAGCGTTTGATCTCTAAACTGAGCTCTCTAAAAGCTTTCCGTTTGAAGAGAGCATCGGGTCTCAGCGGTGCAGTGGGAGCTAGTGGCGTTAGTAAATCATAAGAGTAAACAGAGATGCTGTGGGATGGCAGTCGTGTGAGTGAGAGCCGCACTCCTCTGGCCAGAACTACTCCGGTGAACCTATCAATCACCGTCTGTGATGAGTGCTGAACGCATCCACTCACTCAGTGGTGCCTCTGCACATCAAAGTTATGGGTCACTTGTATGGAGCACTCTTTCTTGAGAATATTGCACTTTGGAGCCATAATGCTGGCTTTCCCACATATGGTGGAACTGCCTGGCTACCGTTTAGACATATATGACCCAGATATTTGATGTTTAATGGAGAGAAGATTATTTCCAACTTATTTTTGAACATGATTTAAATAACTACTGTAATTTACAATTACCGATATATTTTGTCTTTGCCATGATGACAGTACATATTATTTCACTAATATTATTGAGAATATTGAGTTATTGAGTTGAAAGTAGACAAGTCAACCAACTTTTTTTAATCAAAGTATCTTTAATGTTTTCTACATTTTAAGAACACAACCTTACAAAAGCAACACCCCACAAATGGAGACACTACATGTATATCTACAAAACCTTGCCTTTGAATATTAATACTCCACTAGACATCTAAAGCATGTACTGCCAGGAAAGCATGTAATGGCCAGAGTGTCCCTTGACATCTTAAACCATCTCTGCGTGTTTCTGTTTCTCTAAAAGTGGAAAGCTCATGTCCTACACTGTCTCTGTGGGAAGCATAACCTCGGCCTGCTGTGCGACTAAGAGTGGGGCTGCAAAGACCAGAATTATGAGGACATGCTCTACAAGCTTGTCAATCCACAATATTACGAGCAAGCCTGCCTACTGCGTTTCAAAATATTGGAGACCTTTACAGTTTCAGTGCAGTGGAACATATCACAACATTTTGATGCTTTCGATGACATATGGTAGATTTTGTACATTTATCGCTTCAATTTTAGAGTGCTAGCTTATGGTGTCATGTTTTGCACATGTAGTTATAAGACCTTTAAAATATCAAAAAGACTTCATGTAAGAATTAAGTTGATGGCACTCATAGACTTCAACTGTTTTTATGGAAGTCGATGATTACAGAAATCCGTCTGCTTCTTCAAAACATCTTGTGTAACATAAAAGGTGAAACTTAAAGAGTAAATGAGTAACATTTTTAGTAATATGTCAAGATGAACATGTACTGAAATGAACCACCTTGGGTTAATGACCCATATATATTCATTTATTCATTTTATTTTCGGCTTAGTCCCTTTATCAATCTGGGGTTGCCACAGCGGAATGAACCGCCAACTTATCCAGCATATGTTTTGCGGATACACTGCCCATATTTTATATATACATATATATAAATATATAAATATATATATATATATATATATATATATATATATATATATATATATATATATATATACACACACACACACATACTAAATATATAGCATACCATTTTTTAAATATTTGTAGTGCCCCCATAAGTGAATTCCCAGCAAGCATTTTTTTGTTTGAGTTAAACATACACCCAATATACATCTAAACAGATATCTTAAGGCTAAATTTTGGCTGACAGTGAAAATTTAATAGACATCTAACAATATCAGTATTCAAAAAAAAAAAATAGACTAATTATCAAATACACATTAATTAATGACCACAGAGTTTGTGTAATCTGTCTATTTGATAACTAGTCTATTTTTGGACTATGGTTAGATGCCTATGGATTGGACTATAAGATACACAGCCCAAATCTATACTTGATTTAGCAAAGAATTTTTTTTGTATTTCTAGTAGACATCTTTTGGTGTGCAATTTTGTGTTTAAAAATTCCGCTGTTGTGGTCAACTCATCTCTGCGTCTCAAGTCTGCCTACGTACATGGCTGAGGAAAATCATGTCAGTTTTAATAAATTCATTCATTTTCTTTTCGAGTTCTTGACATTCTTATTAAATGACAACTTATTTACATTATGGGATGTTTTTTATAAGTTGTTTACATTTTAAGACTCTTTATTTAAAAAACAAAATGTTACACACATACTGTTTGCTATGGAATGCAAAAACTTTGAAGCTCAATATCTAAAAATCATTTATGATAGAACCTTATAATTCCAATTTCAATGTTCAGTTTTAGGTTTTTTCAATACTTATGCTTTATTACTATTATTTATTCAGCCTGTTTATTTGCTTGTTTATTAAACTAGCCTCATTTAACATTAGGGTAAAAAAGAAGATTTGCACATTGTCATTCAGGATGAACTCACAAATTGTAAACATTTTAAACTTTTTGAAGGGCGTTACAGTGGCTCAGTGGGTAGCGCAATTGGCTCACAGCAAGAATGTCACTGGTTTGAGCCCCACCTGAGCCAGTGGCATTTCTGTGTGGAGTTTGCATGTTCTCCTCATGTTCGCATGGGTGCTCCGGCTTCCCCCACAGTCCAAAGACATGCAGTGCAGGTGAATTGAATAAGCTAATGGCCGTAGTGTATGTGTGTGAAAGAGTGTGTGTGGGGGTGTTTCCCAGTATTGGGTTGTGGCTGGAAGAGCATCCGCTGCATAAAACATATGCTGGATAAGTTTGCAGTTTATTCTGCCGTGACCCCTGATTCAGACTAAGCCGAAAAGAAAATGAATGAATGAATTTACTTTTTGTACACTGATATATAATTGTAAATAGGGATTTGCATTTGCAAAATGTATTTTATTAATTTATATTTTTATTTTGAGCATGTAAACTGTTTTTGTGATATATATTTAAATATTTTGCACACATGAATTAAACTTTATGCATGTGATTTTGGCTCTGCATGTGTACATCATGTCTTTTGAGTGAATTACTTTTGAGACTTTTCTACCTCCCTTGAGATTAGTGGCTAGCACTGTTGTTTCACAGGAAGAAGGTCAGCGGTTCAAACCCTGGCAAGGACAGAAGGCCTTTCTATGTGGAATTTGCATGTTCTCTCTGTGTCAGCATGGATTTACTCGATGTGCTCAGAATTCCTCCTGCAGACCAAGGACATGCAGGTTAGGTGGACTGAAGATACTGTCCCTCCCCGTACGTAAAAAAAGAAGAAAAAAAAACACACTTTCAAATTGATTTTTGTTGAGTTGTTTCTCACCATGGATAAAGCAATAGATGCTTTTGAATTCAGATTTTTGACTTGTTATTTCATATTTCAGGCTGAAGCCAGACAGTTAATATATGTGGCCAGTCGCCACGGGTAGTTTTGCTTGCACCACTTTCTGTAATCATTGTTTTATTTTCATTTATTTTCATTATTGTTTTTCTCTCCCTCAGTTTCTGCTGTGCTGCTGCCAATTACCCAGCATGCCTTACAGGTGAGTATGTTTTAACCGGTTTGAGTCCAAATGCTGTGTATGTGTGTTCTTTTTCATGTGAAGGTGCAGAATGTTGTGTATGATAATGTTGACTGATTATGTTGAATATTTATTCAAACTTGTCATTATGTCTTTTTTATCACTGTATTCAGAATATTGGCACTATCAGTAAAATACATCCATGACGTTTCAGTCTTAGTTGCTATTATTTAGTCTAAGTTGCTTTTATTTTATAAACTATATGCTTTTTAAATAATGGTGGGTTAAAATAGTTTGGTTATAAATACCCCAACATATAACCCAACTTTTATTTTATATTATAGCACTATTATATTATAGTTATTATAGCACCTTCCCAACTATGGGTTATTTTAACACAAAGCGCACATTTGAATCATCAATTATTAAGAGTGCGTGTGAAACGGATAGAAAAAACATGACATGGAGAGGTAATTTAATAATAAAAAGCTAAATAAACTTGAGCTTAAACTTAAATAAATGTTATAATGCAAAAACAACATTGAGCACGCATTTTAATACAGCTGTTCTGTCAGTTAAATCTGTTGAAATTCAAAATTCTTAACCCAACTGCTTAAGTTATCAAATAAATAACCCAATAAAGGTTAAAAATAACCCAACAGTTGGTGCCAGTGGTGTGGCTGTGCACTCCGGTGGTCACGGCGACCCGAGTTTGATTTTGCTTTGCGGTCCTATGCCAATCCGTCCCCTCTCTCTGCTCCTCATGCTTTCCTGTCATTATTCTCTACTGTCTTATCCAATAAAGGTGAATTGTATGAATAATAATTATTGGGTGAATAATAATTATAAAAAAAAATGTAAATAACCCAACAAAGCACCAAACCCAACTGTTTGAATTATTAATAAATAACACAATTCAGGTTCAAAATGACCCCCAAAAAAGCATCACATATTTTTAACTCAACTATTGGGTTAAATTAATCAGCATTTTTTAGAGAGTACTTTTTGATGAACTATAGGATGTCAACCTGGAAAATATGAATAGGATAGTCACATAGGAATGATTGTCATAGGAATGTGTGTAAATGATGATTCTCTTTTAATTTCTAGTAAAATTATCACTTTAAACTTATTTGTTTCTGCTTATTTATAATCGCTGTTTGTTAACAAGCAGCCTGCAGGTGTGGCAATCATTTTGTGCAAGCATCATGGGCCGCAGGAAAATTGTGGATAAAACCCAGTCTCCTGCAGAACCCAGCAGTTCACCCGCTGTGGAGTTTCATACACTCCTTTAAAGCCCATCTGTAACGGTTGGGACTTTATCTGCTCTGCAGTGCTCAGGACCCTTCAGGTGATGACTCACCCAACTTGTAAAAATGAAATCTTTTCACAAGCCGTCCTATTGTCACAGAGAGCTGGCACAGGTGCTTTACTTCTGTGTGGTGGAAAAGTTGCTGCATCAGGTGTAGGCTACACGTGTTAGCAGGGCATCGTGTTTCTGTGTGACAATTACTCTGCCAAGACTTTTTCATTTTAAAAATGTGTGCTTTGTGCTTTAAAATATATTAAAATATCTAAAAATTAAAGATGTTTTCAAAACTACACTGTTATTTCTCAGTGAGGGTAGAGATTGTGTTTAGCATTTTAGCATCTTAGCATAAAGAACAGCTAACTGACAACAGGGTCATTAATCCTCTTGATAAGTTGGAATTAATGCAAAACTCCTACCTAGTTCAAGCTTGTTTAAACAAAAAAAAGCTCATTAACTGTTTATGACCACTATTTATTCATACCACACATTTAATTTGTTAAGCATTTAAAAATCACACTATGCTCTCTGTGCTTGTGGTGCTCTGGACACCAGTTTTTAACGATTCATAAAAGATGAAACACTGCCTGGCCATCTGAGATTTAAGTATGGAGATTAAAGTTTAGGATATTATTTTTTGGGGGGTTGTATAACAGCACACTGTTTATAGAAGCAGTATATTAGCATCATTTTTTGTTTGATTTTGGCATCTGGACCCAGAAACAGTGGCATCAGGATAAAAGGGAAAACTCATTCATTCATTCATTCATTCATTCATTCATTCATTCATTCATTCATTCATTCATTCATTCATTCATTCATCTTTATTCAGCTTAGTCTCTTTATTCATCAGGGGTCACCACAGTGGAATGAGCTGCCAACTTATCCATCATATTTTTTACACAGTGGATGCCTGTCAAACGGCAACCAAGTGGTGGGAAACACCCACACACTTTTATTCCCACTCGTACACTACGGTCAATTTAGTATATTTAATTCACCTACAGCGCATGTCTTTGGACTGTGGGGGAAACCAGAGCACCCAGAGGAAATCTTCTTGCTCTGAGGCGACAGTGCTAACCACTGTGCCACCATACGTCACCAGGAAAAACTCACTTCATTATTATTATTTTTTTGTTAATTTACTCACCCTCGAGTCGAGACATGCAAGATGTTGGGGACGTTTTGTCAGTGAATCAATGAAGGACATTTTTAGCTGAAACTAGTCTTTGGTGACTCATATAATGTAAGTCAACAACTATAAGCCCTTAAAGTGATAATTAAGCCAACATTTTTAATTTACTCAATATTTACTAGTGGTTCCAAATCTTTCTAAGATTCTTTATGTTGTTGAATATTGAAACATATTTTGAAGAAAACAAAACTACAACAAAAAAAGCATGAAAACAATATTATTGTAATCAATAGTTACAGGTTTCCAGCTTTCTTTCTAAAATCTTCTACTGAGTTCAACAGAAGTAGGAAATTCATACAAATTTGAAACAAGTGAATTATTATTAAATGATGGGAGAATTTTCAGTTTAGGGTGAACTAACCCTTTGAAACAGCTGATTTGAATGTTATCTGAATAAGCATTATCAGCTGATAGATGTGGGCCAGTAGGGGTCTTTTGCGCCAACTAGTGGGTTCAGAAGACTGTTATCATCCATCCACATGGTTAATCAGCTATAGATTACATACGGCTGAGTCTGTAAGTTACGGATAATTATTTATATTATTGATTAAACTTCCCATTATTGCATTTTATTAACGTCTACCTCTACCCCAACTCTAAACCCTACCATCACAGTAATGTAAAAACAGATCTGAAGTCTTCTCAGTACAGCTGATTAACCAAGAGAATTATTTATATTATTTATTAAATTTCCCATTAATTATATTTCATTAATGTCTACCCCCACCCCACCCCATAACGCTAAACCCAGCTGTCACAGTAATATAAAACAGATCTGGATCTAAAGCCTTCTCTATTAGTATAGCTGATAAACAAAGATAATTATTTATATTATTTATTCAATTTCCCATTAATTGTATTTTATTAACGTCTACTCCTACCCTATACCTAAATCCAACCGTCACAGTAATGTCGAAACAGATTGACCAAGTGGATGAATAATAACTAGTAGTAGGCGCAGAAGGCTCCTACTGGACCATATCTATCAGCTGATAACCACTGATAATGCTCATTCAATCGAGTCGCAAAATTTGATGCGGGTGCTTTAAAACTCATGTGAACTGATTGTGAATCAGTAATTATTCTTCATAAGAGTGCCAATGCTTCATAAAACCCCATGGTAACCCCTGGATCCACATGAATTCATTTTGTTGTCACAATATTTTGTTTTTGACAGATTGGTTACCATAACTTTTTTTAAATCAAGGATCATGATGTCTCTAAAGTAAAAGGTAATCTTGAATGATCTGAATGAGGTTGAATAAATTAACAGGAGACTCTATTTAGGGTGAACTGTCCCTTTAACAACCAGACAGGCCTTTTGCAAGATGAATTACTATACACGTATACAGAACTAATTCACATTCAATTAAGTACAAAACAGCAAACCACTTTACCTCATACTATATAAAATGTAATAAACATTTGACCCTAAAATAGACATTCAAGGTTAGTATAGCTTTTAAACCCTCAACATGAATGAAAGCAATAGCTGTGCAGTAGAACAACGGAGATTAAAACCTAATGTGTCTTCTGATCTGTACATCATGAATTTTACATTATTCCTTCTCTCTCTGGAACTCTGACGGTTGCATTTTTATATGGCATTTTGATTGGAAATCTGACGACTCTACAGCTTGCTAATAGGAGAATTTAGATTCTAGACCAATGGTTTCCCCAGAGCTCTTCATCGCTTTAAATATTTTGTCTAGTTTGTTCTCCATTTTGCATTGTTAGTCATGTCTTTCAGGGCTCAGCTCAGGAAATATGCCTCTATATATCTTGAGCTGCCAGATTATGGTCGTTCATTATGAAAATATGCATTTCATTCCGCTTTTTAAATCAAATTTGCTTGAGTAGCGAAATAACATCCATCCTGAAGAATGGTCTGAAGTGTGATTTTGCAGATGGAGTAGTAAAGACATCTCTTAAAACGCCTCGTTCCTCACAACCCGAATCAACAGCGAGCGTGCAGAGTAAATCAAGTAAGTGTCATCGCGCTGGAAGATGGTGCACAAACCCCAGAGGATAAGCAGCTACTCCAATAGATGCATTTTCATAAGTTCACAGCAGCTCTAAGCGACAAGTCTAATAGATTTGCTCAATCAATTTGCAGAGGCAGAAGATATTATCCTGAAGAGCATAATCTTATGAACTGTGATATGATAATAATGGCTTTTCTGTCTTATTGATCATCTGATACGTTCGGGCTTAGGGAGTAAATATAGAGAACAGTTGGTTTCCATCTGTTAGCGCGCGCACATTGGATCACTCAATCTTACAGTTCGACACGTTACACCAGAAACTCGAGACTTGGGATGGAGTTGCTTTACCAGTGAAAGGTTATTTATGAAATCAATTATGTTTTAAGGCATTATACGCTCTGTTAGTCTCTTTTGTGGGAGGAATTTTGATGCAGGCTAATGAACAGCGCTTGAGAAATGTCAGTGGTGAGATCTGGCGAACGCAACGCTTATTATACTGATGTGGCACCGGCAAAGAAGCGGTCGGTGTTTGTCTGTCTGACCCTTAACTGAGATGATTTTCATGCGGGTTACACTTTTAATTAGAGAGATTATACTGTAATTGAGCTGCTACGGGCCGTCACGTCCCTCAGCCGCAGAGCGCGCAGTGCAGCTTGGGCAACATTGCCCCTAGAGACAGGGGCAAATCACAGGGCAAACGCTCTAAATCCCCTCCAAAAAAAAAAAAAAGAGAAATTTAGACAGAAGGTAAAAAATGGGGGAGACAGAGAAATGGCCTTTGGAAAAGAAGGAGAAAAGCGAGGCACATGTAATTCCATGTGAAGTCTTGTACTTATTTCTATCAGGTGGCTTGTAAACTAACAGCTCCAGGGGGCAAAGAAGATGACAAATATTGTTCATAATGGTTGAAAACTAATGAAGCGTGAGATGCCAGCAAGAGCTTGGAGGGGGCCAGGGGCGATCTTACTCTGTTGTGTGCATCCCTCCTCTTTCTCCCTCCCATTTTCTTTACATCCCCCTCCTTTTCTGCATCTCTTGAGAACTGACGTTTCCCTCTCGTTTTTCATCTCCTTTCACTCCACCTTCACATGCAGTGTTTCTCTCTCCATAAGCAAGCTGCTTAGAGTGTAGCGCACCAGAAATGAATCGAGTAAAGCGTAGACAGCAGGGATTACCTTGCTATAATAACCATAAAGGTTATGCAGTGTGTGTGTGTGTGTGTGTGTGTGTCTGTATATAATGGTATATATTACCATGTAGAATATCATTCTTTTATTCAACTGAGAGTTCTGACAAAAAATGTAATGTTATTTTAATGCTGTCTTTGTTTACTTGCATTTTCATGCATTTTTTTTACCTGCAGAACTCAAAAGAAATATTATCTCATAGACCATACACTCACTCACTCACTCACTCAATCCCTCATTATTCCTCGGCTTATTTCCTGGTCCATCAGGTACCCACGGTGGAATGAACCACCTGTTACTCTGGTATATGTTTTATGTAGTGGATGCCCTTCCAGCCACACTTGACCACAAGGAAAGATATTTACAGAAAAAAATAAAAGAAGGTACGCATGTGAGTGTGAGTAAAGGGTGAGTAAATATTACATAAATAAAGGGTGAGTAAATCGTTCATACACACATGCTTGCACACTCATACTCGCACAAACACACAGATATGTATAGCGGTTAAAGTCTTGAATGCATTTTGTATTTTCCTGGGAATAATATTTCTAAAGGAGCTGTTGACATTGAATTGAACCCGATTTTGGTAAAAACCCAAACAATACGGACAAATTTGTGTGTAATAACAATGCAATGATACCAGGAGAAAGTACTGATCTACTAAAATGTATTTAATACGTTATCTAAACGTTTTCTTACTGATGGCAGTTTAAAGATGCCTCTGATATGGAGAATGAAGTCACATGCATTGCTCAGGAGTTTTTCACAGACTTCAACATAGTGTAAAAATCTGTATGGTTCTGTGGGTCTTGTCTATCCAAACTGATTTTTTAATTTGTATTTTATATTGGATTCAATTCAGGTGATTGGCTGGGCCATTCTACAGTTGGATTTACTTACTCTGCATTTGAGAGTTTCCTTGGCTGTGTTTTGGACATCATAGGCTCATTCTGAAAACGTAGCCCTATATAGGTTTCTGGAGATTGTGAATTATGTAGCCAGAGCTATGTATGGCTGCATTTATTTTTTAAGATGAATGCTACAGGGCGGTATGACGCTGTTCCTTTTCGCGCTTACCAGCTAACCGCTTACCTCCATATGGACGGCTTTCCTGCTGTTACCAGTTTGTCCTGTAAATACATCGGCGGACTTGAAACGCAGAGAGGAGTCCGGTGAAGAGCAGTTTGAGAAAGCAGGTAAGAAAAAAAAAAGAATGCAAAAATAAAATAAACAAGTAAATACCAGGGTGAGAATGTGGTAAAATTTAAAAATGTGGTAAAAATCAGACTGGATTCCTTGAAAACTGTTGGTTGGGTTTAGGGAAGTAGTTGTTTGGGTCAATCAATACAATTGTTGGGATTTAGGAAAGGAGGAGGGTGGGTCAGTTGATCGGTCAGTCAGTCAGTTAGTAAACAGCGATCTCTGGTGGTTTTACACGAGAACAGCAGGCACGAATGCCACTCACAAGAGAAATTTTAGATCTCAAAAAGTGTACACAGCATCCTCTGGTGGCTTTGCAAAAACAAAAACTGCAAAAAACAGTAGCTCCTGGAACGTATTTGGAACTTTCCTGAGGTACATTTTCAGAATGAGTCTGGGTTGGCTTTGAAACATTGTCTTACTGAAATGTCCTCTCTGGTTTTATTTTCATTATTGCAATAGTGTAGAACTTAGACTGAAGCAGCTAATATTAATTTACAACAAGGGTTGCAGAAGAACTACTGAGAGATTTCAGCTGTCTGGGCTTTCACTGTCTTTCTATATCTTACTTTCTTTACGTGTTCAACCCTTTTTCCTTGCGTCCTTTTATTTTATTATGCATAACTTAATTTGTAAACTAATTAGATTTGTTTTCTTTGCATATATGGATTTCTTTGTTTGTCACCAACATCCGGGGAAAATTTCAAGTCAACGGCACCTTTAGAAATGAGAAAATTGGTGACGTGTTCAATACTTAATTTTTTTAGTAAGTTTCTTTGAATTCATTTTTCCAGAACACCCAGAATGACACCACTTTTTCTTTTTTACATTACTATTGATCTCATCAGTTTTATATAAAATCTAATGTTGATAAATAATGTATATTGCATTACTTTGGTTTCATATGAGTTACCATGGTGGTGTTTAGTAGATGTGATAATGACATTGAGTGCCTTCCATATATTATTATGTTTTTCTGCTTGTGGGTATGCTGATTGTAAGGAGCATTGGCTTCTTTATATGGCTGTCTCATTATCACCTGCTTTGGTTGTGTTTTTGTCTGTGAAACAAATGAACAATGTGCAGATGTTAGTACATCAAATCATTGGTTTATTAACACTGTATAAATAAATAAAAAGTGGTATTTTACTGTCAATTTTAAAGGTAATTTAAAGGTAAAGTTCTAGCAGCCACAACTCAAGGATTTTTCTTTACAATGTGTTCACAAAGCAGCTCACATTTGTAAGAATGGCTATTTAACTACAGAAGTTCTAACTGTGATTCTGCCGCAACCGAATGACTAAAAAGGTTGGAGTTAAAAAACTAAGCATTTCTAGTCAAACCATCCCTCTGAAATCGTATACCAAAACAGAAATAAGTGCAGTTATAGTAGCTAAACATGTAGGAGAGTTTTGACAGAGATAGAGGGTAGGGCCCAAAGAAAGAGCCAGACAGCAGGAGAGCCAGAGAGAAAAAGAGAGAAAAAGAGCCAGAGCAGAAAAAAGAGAGAGCAAAAGTTGCAATCTTTTCCTTGACTGTGTAACCAAAGCCCACATACTGAGGCATTCAAATTGACCAATCAAGATAAAGATTTGTCAATATGTGACCACATAGTAACCGACCCGGAAATCCACAAACATTTCAGCCGGGCTCTAATTTTTGTCAGCACTTCTGCCTTTGGAATGACAAATACATTTAAAACAATACATTTGGAAAAACAACACATTTTCTTCCTTTCACATTAGCACCTTAAACACTAGCCCCTTTCACACAGTGATACCGGTAAATATATGGAAAATGTCCGGAACGACTTTACTGGTAAATTCAAAAAAGCGCTGTTTACACAGGCGAGGACTTTACGGAATTTTTCCGAAAAAGAGCATTCACACATCCATTACAAAATACCGGTAAATTCTGACATCATTAACCAGAAATTACCTCTAAATGGCAGCGCTTTTATTTGTAAACATTTGACTACATTACAAACTCTGTGGATGGATCAGTATTGTGAACAACTTCTATGAAAACATGAAGAGAAACACTTTCGCATGTCAAGATGTTCATATGTGTATGTGCAGGCGCTCACGGGCTGTTTCACGGGCACACGCAAAGCTTAAAGGTAAACAAACAACGGCTTATCATAAGAATCTTATCGATGATTATTTACACAGTTGGCATTAAGATGAACATATAAACATTATCTGACTAATTTCTAGCAGCTAAATGTGTCTGGGAAAATATTCAAAGGCTTTTATTCTCATAAACCACGCGGACGTGAATGCGTCTGACTGTTCTGATTGGCTAAAGCAGACGTCTCACGTCAGCATGTTCTAGACGTGCACGCGCTCTTTCCGGCAATCTTCCTTCTGCGTTTACACAGCGCAGCGTTCCGGCAAATTACTGGTAATGTTACAACTTCTCTTTCCGGAAAACAGCTAGAACGAATTTACCGGTATTTTAAATGGGCCTGTTTACACATACAACCTTTCCGGAAAATTACCAGTAATTTTCCGGAAAGGTCTGTATGTGTGAAAGGGGCTACTGTCTGGATGAATGCACAATTTGTCAACTTACCAATAGGTTATCATGTTATATGTACAATTTCATATGTAGCGTTTCACATGTTAAAGTGTGCTACACTGTAACAAATTTTGAGCCAGTACAACTACAACAACAACAAAACATAATCCGTATGTCCTTTCGCTTTTTCTTCCTCACTCAACTTTTGAAAATATCAGCTGCACTGACCTAAATTATTTGTCAGTAATACAAAAAACATTTAGTTAGGTAACAATAAGGTTGTGTTAAGACTATTTATTAGTTTTCTGGAGAGGTGAACCACTCTGTAAAAAAAAACGTTTTAAGTTGTGCCAACTGAACATTTATTGTCTGCAGAACTGGAATTTCTTAAGTTAAGTGAAAAAGAAAAAAACATAATCCTTATTTCCTTTTGTTTTTTTTCCTCAACATTTACTCAACATTTGAAAACATCAGTTGCACTGACCTAAAATGTTTGAAGTTGAGTGAACAAAACAACAACAACAACAAAAACTCTTGGCAATTGGTACAAAGAAATAAGACATCCTAACAAACAAATAGAGATCAATTGATAAAAAAAAACAAACAACTAAAACAGAGACAATTTTATTTATTAGACACAGAAATAGAAACAGGACAGGAGGTAAAACAACAATAACGATAAACAAGACAAGGATCAAAACATGGCAGGACAAACAGAGAAAACCACTTTGTAATGCTTCACAGGGAAAACAAGACTCAGCAAACAGTCTAGGTTTGTCCCAAATCATATACCTATGCACTATTCTATGCCATTTTGTTGTGTAAATAGTGTAAGAAGTGAGTTCACACTAAAAACTGTAAAAAAAAAAAAAAGTGCACTTTAATTACCCAGATGATGCACTTATTTAACTAGCCAAATGAAGTGTTGAATGTTGGACACTTCACACACTCAACAGCCACTGCTTTGCTCAAGTAGCAGAATGAGTGGAGCTTTTGATTATTAATGTTTGATTACTTTTTTTTTATTTTAGAGTGTGAAAGTAAAATTCTCCTATGAGAGTGATTATACCGTCTCCGGATGGTGAATGTGGTTATACTCACGGCAGGTATTATTTGATAGTTTGGTCATTTAATTGACTGATTTGGCAACCGTCAAACATCACCTGAGAAACGGTTTAAATTTCCACTTAGTAAAAACAGCACGACACTACATACATATACTATACTGTTGAGTGCATAAGTACATCGTGTATAGTGTGCCATCAGGGACACAGCTTGTGTGAATGAGGTGTCTTTATAGTCTTAGCAATCAGTCCATCATGAGCTTCCAGCTGTGTGAATGTAATCAGCAGGTTCCTCCATGTAAATTATAGTGTGAGCATTTGATTTGTCAATTAATTATTGCAGGATTTTACTGAGTTGTTCATGAAAATAAAATATCAAATACTTTTGATTTCTCATTTGAGAACGCATTTTGATTTATTATTTGATCATTTGATTTATCATTTGAGTAGTTGTTTTGAAAGTTTAATTTATTATTTGATCTTTTTAGGCATTGAAAATTTAATTTTGATTTTGTTAGGAAAAAACTTTCATACCTGTACACAACAGTTAAATACAAATAACAGTTCATACGGGCTAAGTGTTTCTTTTTGTAGTGCAAACTAGATGAATGTGAGATAAAAATTCACATTAAAAGTCTTTCTGCAGTTGTGCAGTGGCGCAGTAGGTAGTAATGTCACCTCACAGCAAGAAGGTTGCTGGTTTGAGCCTCGGATGGGTCAGTTGGTGTTTCTGTGTGGAGTTTGCATGTTCTCCCTGTGTTCGCAGGGTGCTCCGGTTTCTCCCACAGTCCAAAGACATGCAATATAGATGAATTGGGTTGGCTAAACTTTCCATAGTGTATGAGTGTGAATGAGTGTGTATGGATGTTTACCAGAGATGGGTTGCAAGTGGAAGTGCATCCGCTGCGTAAAACATGTGCTGAATAAGTTGATGGTTCATTCTGCTGTGGTGACCCCGGATTAAAAAAGTTACAAAGCCGAAAAGAAAATGAATGAATGAATAAACTTAAATAGCCTTTATTTATCCTCAAGTGAGAAGGTCTCAGATTAACTCAACTTAAAGTCGCAAGTTGGCAGAAGCTTTTTGGGTGAACTTGCAAAGTTTTGCTCACAAAACTAATCTTTTTAACTTAATGAAAACAATTTAGGTTTAGGTTAAGTAAATGTGTTAAATATAGCTGTACAGGCATTTTTACGGATTTTGCAACTTTTTTCAAGTTGGATTTTTTTAGTGTACTTGATTCAAGACACTTAAAATTCTCCCTTGTAACTTCCTGTTTAATAGTTACACTATGCAGAAAATATGATACCTTTAAGAAATAAACAGGAGGCTCCGGCTTGATGGTTTGCTTGGCTGCCTCATTTTCTGAAGGTTGCGAAGTTGACTTTTTGATCAGTGAATAACAGGATCCATCACTGTTGTGGCCAGACCTCAAACGATGTGCAGGGCAGGACGTGAGTTTGTCAGTTGCAGTATATAAGCTGTCATGGTAGACGGATTCTCCCGTGAGGATTAGGCATCACTCCAGTTAAAACGCTGCTCACTGGCCTTTTGGTTCACTGTCTGGTGCAACAAATGTAAACGTCCCAAGTGAAAAATGGTGTACAGAACAAAGATTTTTCTTTTCATGAGGATTATCTGATGCTATCAGGATAAATAATAATTGTGATGATTGGCATCTGAGAGGCTATCTGTTGCAATCTGTTGCAATATTTTTTCGAACCTCTGAGCTCAGACTGGGCCTGCAAATTAATAGATATTTATATAAATGATTTAATAACAATATTTTGGTGGCACGCGGTGGCACAGTGGGTAGCATTTTCACCTCACAGCAAGAAGGTCACTGGTTTAAGCCTCAGCTGGGTCAGTTGGCATTTCTGTGTGGAGTTTGCATGTTCTCCCCGTGTTCACGTGGGTTTCCTCCGGGTGCTGTGGTCTTCCCCACAAGTCCACAGACATGTGGTACAGGTGAATTGGGCATACTAAAATTGACCGTAGTGTACAAGTGTGTGTGTGTGTGTGAATGAGTGTGTGTGGATGTTATGAGTTGCGGCTGGAAGGGCATCCGCTGCAAAAAACATATGCTGGATAAGTTGGCGGTTTGTTCCGTTGTGACGACCCCAAATTATAAAGGGACTAAGCCGAAAACAAAACGAATGAATGAATTAGTTACAAAATAAATTTATGAAATTATAAAATAAATAATATTAAATGTAACCTTGGTGGCGCAGTGGGTAGCGCTGTAACCTCACAGCAAGAAGGTCGCTGGTTCGAGCCTCTGCTGGGTCAGTTAGCATTTCTGTGTGGAGTTTCCATGTTCTCCCCATGTTGGTGTGGGTTTCCTCCGGGTGCTCTGGTTTCCGCCACAAGTCCAAAGACATAAGGCACAGGTGAAACGTGTAAGCTAGCTAGCTAGCTAAATAAATAAATAAATAAAATAAAACCTGCCTAAATTGGCCGTAGTGTATGTGTGTAAATAAGAGTGTAAGGATGTTTCCCAGTGATGGGTTGCAGCTGGAAGGGCATCCGCTGTGTAAAACATGCTGGACAAGTTGACAGTTAGCGACCCCTGATTTATAAAGGGACTAAGCCAAAAAGAAAATGAATGCTTGTATGAGTAAATAAATGTAACCAGAGTTAATGTAAAAAAAGTTAAAGGGAGAGAAAGAGAGACAGAGAGTAGGGCCCAAAGAAAGTGCCAGAGAGAAAAAGTCGCAAAAGTTACAATTTAGTTTTGTCTCTTCCTTGACTGTGTAACCAAAGCCCAAATACAGAGGCGTTCAAACTGACCAATCTAGATACGAGATTCAATAATATGCGACCACATGGTAACCCCCCTAAAATTCACAAACATTGTATCCAGGCCCCGATTTTTTTCAGTTTTGGGAAAAAGACATGGTTTTTATTATTTAATATACACTCACCGACCACTTTATTAGGTACACCTGTCCAACTGCTTGTTAGTGCAAATGTCTAATCGGCCTTTATGGATGTGCAGTCGATAAATCTTTAGCAACTGCGTAATGGTATCATGTCAATACGGACAAAAATTTCTGAGGAACGATTTTCAGTACCTTGTTGAATCTATGCCACGAAGGATTAAGGCACTTCTAAAGACAAAACGGTGTCCAACCCGGTATTAGTGAGGTGTACCTAATAAAGTGGCTAGTGGGTGAAATTATTAAAAAGTATTACTTGACTTAATGGAATGATTCTCCCAAAAAATGAACATTTTGTCATTTACGCACCTTTGACTTGTTTCAAACAACTTAGATTTTTTTTAAATATTGGAAACCAATAACAATTGACATCCTTTTCGTGGAATTCATTGGTTATCATTTTCCAACATTCTTCAAAATAACTTCTTCTGTCTTCATGACAACACAAACAAACAAGTATAAACATATAATAGTGATTTCCGAAGAATCTTCAGATTATTGTAATACTAATAATAAAAACCACAAGATTAAATAATTTTTTATGTGGTTATTTTAAATTGAAATAATATTTCTCAATATTGCTTTTTGGTTAAAGAAATGCAGAAAATGCCCTTAAGTAAAGAGGAAAACTTTTCTTGAAACCCCATGTGCATATTGTGTTAAGAATTGCATAAGAAAAACCAAGCGAATATGCTTATATGAATTTCAAAGCAAATTTATCATGTTTTGGGCATATTGGATCTTGTGCCTGACCTCCATAATTTCCAGCTGCATTTAACACACAATATTTTTTATTTCTGTAAAGCAAAGACACCCGAATAATCAATAATAAAATTTGTAAAAGGTTATTTTCATTGCTGATGATGGTGTTTATTTGTCACGGTCCCTGTACATTAAGTAAGATAGTTCATTTACATAACATTGCACACTTTTAAAGGGAATTTTAAACCCTCATTAATTCTTAGTTGCTCAGGTTAACATTTGCTTAGTGTCACCAGGATTACTGAACATCACACCTTGGCCTATAATCCAACGCCCCACAGTCTCTGCTCGTACAACTTGTGCCTTTTATTTTTGCTTTCCACCTTCTACTCTTGTGTAGATGCATTCAATTCACGCCTGCACTTTTGCAAGCTAAAAAAGAGAGCTCAAGATGACAAAACAAAGCTGACTTTCACAATTCATTCATCTCTGCAGTCTTCAGACGCGAGAGCAAAGAGAGCTGCCTGTGTGTCTTGCACCTCAATGGCAAGGTGAATCGATTGACTGATTAATTCCATAATGTTTCAGAGTTTTCTCCAAAAAGAGCTCGCAATGGTCCTGCATTTGAAATTGTATCGCAAAGCATTACAATTTTATGACAGGTTTTGTATTCTGCGTGGCTTATAAAAATCTAATTGCATTATTTAGGTCTGGTCTCTTCAAAAAGTAATTGAATTATCCATCGGTACCTTGAGACAAAAAAGAAACAGAAAAAAAAAACTTTAATGCATTATTCATATTTTGCTCTGGAAGCTTATTAAGTGAAACAGAACACACCATGTTTACGATAGCGCTTTTTATTTGTAATTATGTATGCGCTGCTTGTTTCCAAAAAAAGAATATCTGCCGCAAAGTGCTGGTTAAAGCACAGTTTTACTTTTCATTTGGCTTGATCTCTTAAATGACTTTAATGACATAAATTGCTTTTTGCTTAGAGAAGAAAATATATTTGACAAATTGCTTTAGAGAAGACGATGAAAAAAAGACCTGAGCAATAAAAAAACAAAACACCCACACAATTGAAATGGAGATCCTAACAAAGGCTTCAAAAATATAACAAAGTGCTTTGTGCAGGTATGTGTGTATGTGTGAGAGATTGTTCAGTGTGATGACAGAGTTTCTGTAGGAGGTCAACACTAAGTCTGAATTCAGACGGACAGTGAGCTGTTGGGGAAATATTTAACAGTCCTGAAGGGCCGCAGCACACTGACCATCACAGCAAAAACGAGAGAAGAACCACTGTTACTAGGACAATCTGCAAAGCCCTGATTTTTTGTTGATGTCCTGCAAATATGCATAAATTTATCTTTTTTTTATGTTACTTGCAGGCTACATGCACACAAAAACTCACAAGCAAGCAAAAAGTGTCTTTAATCATGATGTCCATTCATCTACCGGTGAACATTTTTGTTTTTTAGTCTTCTGGGCACAATCATGCATTGACTATGAACAATTCATTCATTTATTTTCTTTTTGGCTTAGTCCCTTCATTAATCAGGGGTAATCCCAGGTGCTACTTTTTTTTTGCAGTTTTGATTTTTCGCAAATCTTCCAGAGGTCGTTGTGTACAGTACGCTTTTTCAGATCTCAAATTTCTCTTGCAAGTGCCATTTGCGCCTGTTGTTCTCAATGAGTCTGTCGACTCACAGACTTACTGACTGACCAACCCACCGATTCCCCCACCCTTCCTCTTTCCTAAACCCAACCAATAGGGCAATTGCCAATCTACTTCACACATGATGTCACATGGGTTTAACTGCGCATACCGGTCGCAAAAAAAGACTAATATTCGAGTCCTGATGGCGGGATAACATCTGATTCCAGTCGAGTCTGAAATCATGTGATCGTGCCCGATTTCTGTTCATGTGATTGGATCTGGACGTGTATTTATATATGTATTTATGTATTATTAAATTCGTTCATTCATTCGTTTTACATAGTTTATGTTTATACATTATGTTTACTAATAATGAGAATATATATATATTTAGACCTTTTTCTTCACTTCACGCAGAAACAGCAACGTATGTGGCAAGACATCACTTTGTTGCAGAGACGTTAACTTACTGGTAAAATGCCGGCAAATTAGAACACAGAAGCAGATTGAAGCGGAAAGCGCGAATATGTCTGCGGTCTGGATGTATTAGAAAGTTGATGGTTGATGAAGACAACAGGGTGACGCAGTGGTGCAGTAGGTAGTGCTGTCACCTCAGAGCAAGAAGGTCGCTGGTTTGAGCCTCACCTGGGTCAGTTGGCATTTCTGTGTGGTGTTTGCATGTTCTCCCTGCATTCGCATGGGTTTCCTCCTGGTGCTCCGGTTTCCCCCTCAGTCCAAAGACATGCAATACTGGTGAATTGGGTAAGCTAAATTGTCAGTAGTGTGTGAGTGTGAATGAGTGTGTGTTTCCCAGAGATGGGTTGCAGCTAGAATGGCATCTGCTGTGCAAAAACATGCTGGATAAGTTGGTGGTTCATTCCGCTGTGGCCACCCCACATTAAGCTGAAAAGAAAATGAATGAATGAATGATGACATATCATAGAGATTGCATAGCAAACTCTGAGATATGTAATCTTGGGATTGTCTGTCGGGTATTTCAAGTTGAGGTTCTATTTGTTTATATATTATAGATTTTTTTATATATATATTTACTGTTGCACTAAAGTTCAAAAATGAAAAATTAATTTTATTTACTATTTGATTGTTCATGCTACATCACAGAAGTGCTCTGTTTGTTAACAAGTTGTTAAATGTTAAATCAAGGTGAATTAAATAAAAAATAAGGAACATCCTGGATCTGGATCTGTGCATCATAGAAGCATTGGATCAGGTTTTGGTATCAGTAGATACTCAAAATCAAATGACTTGGACTCAGCGGTAAAAAAAAAATTAAAAAAAAAAACTCAGCGGTACATCCCTGATATATATACACATACAATAACATACAAGCATACATACTGTACATACATAAATACTGTACATACATACATACTGTATATACATGCATACATATATTTTTAAACACATACATATAATAACACACTCATAAAAAAGTGCATTTAAATCACTGTGTTTATAAATAAAAAAATTTATCAAGCTATTAACCCATGCAAGCATTTACTATTCTAGTTATTTTTAAAAAAGTATTTATCTCACAACACGGAAGATGCGTCATGGTAAGAGACACTTGACTGTGCAGGCTTAAACTATAACACATGCTGCTATTACAAACTTCAATATTAAAGTTTTAAGCGTAATAATGATCTATCTAAATGTATTACCGGGGCTCTGCTTCCTTGGCTCTGGTAATAGAATTGGTCCTGATAGAAGCTGGCAGAATGATACATGAATATGGATTGGCAGGATTACGGAGCAGTGTCACGCTTACAACCCAGGACACAGATAGCCGTAGATGTGATTTTTGCAACCTCATCCTGCCAGGAGTAATTCAAATTCAGAGTATAAATGCAGAAATGTATTTGCTATTCATAGTCCTCGTGGGCACCTTTGCCATCGATATCAGCTTGACACCTTTTTGGCGCCGTTACAGCCGAGGAGTCAGAAATGTCTCATAATTCTATCCTGCCCCTCTCGCCGACTTTATTAAGAACTGCTACATAAGTCCTGTTTTTGGTGACGTTTAGAGAAAAACAGGAGGGCAGCGGTGTTCGCATATATGCGCTCCCGACAGTTGCTCTACAGAGCTGGTTTTGTTTGCAGTTGACTTTTGGACAGTTTAAGACAGCACATTTCCATTGTAAGAGGAGAGGAAGATGTGCTTCTGGTTTTGTGACAAAACCAAAAGATATGCGAGACATATTTGGTGCTTTTAGCGCTTTACCATATGCTATTGACCTCATTCTTTCAATTTAAGAGATACAGTTCATGCTAAAATAAAAATTTGCTCACTATTTACTCAAGTCTCAAGTGGCTTTCTTTCTTCCATTGACTAGTTCCATCTAGATAAATAGCATTTGACAATTAAATCAAATTCTAATGTTCATTTGCAGTGCTCGGCATAATTGTCACAATCACCAGAGATCCAGGCTTGTAGATCACTGAGAATCATTTACTTTTACTCAGGACTACAAATCCTTTCATGCACCACACACTCACACCTGTTCCTGATTTAGCTGATTGCTAACACACACAGCTGAAGCTGTTCAAAACTGAATACATGGACTTTAATAGCAGCACAGACACACACACCAGTTGCTGAGTCTTGTTTAACTGTACTGAGCATTACGATACGATTTCCTTCCCTTGTCTTACTGTTGCTTTGTTTTATTGTTTATTCTTGTCCACTTCCTGCCTTTTACCATCCACCTGTTTATTGACCATGACTCTGGAGTTCCTGTATACATCTGTTTGCCCCTTTGTTGACTGTTGCCTGCCTAGCCATTCTTGTTAATAAACCTACTTTTGGATCGGCACTCCGTTGTCAGCATCCCCTTCAGTTACAGTAATTGAGTTCACCCCATTTTGAATATTTTTATCTCTCAGTGAATATAGGCAATGTATTACGGTGCATTTAAACAAAACTTATTTATTAAACATATATATTTATTAAAACAATATTTTATATTTAATAATATTTTAGTCACCAAACATATTTAGAAATTGAAAGATAATACAATTAAATTCGAGGTAAACATTGCAAACAAAAAAATTACAACCAACTAATTTTTTTGCTCTTGATTTTTCCTCTTTTATAAATTTGTTTTAATATTTTTCGATAACATATAAATTTGGGTCTACTAGTTTTTGGATCGTTATGGTAAGTTATTTTGTTAGATAAGCTCCAGATTTGGCTTCAGTACTGACTAATCTAATGTTTGTGCACAAATATAATATAGTATAGCTTCCTATTAAAATTATGAATTTAAAATATAGACTTGTGAGGGGTCTACCAATATATGCTCAGCATTGTATGACAGTGTACTCGGTACAACTTCTGCCTTCATTGTTTCTACTTCCACAAACAGTTTAAGCAAAATTCTTAATAATGAAAATAAAAGAAATTATGTGAAGTTTTTGTGTGTGACAATCTCGTCTGTCTGTGCAGTTGAGATATAGCATTTCTTAAAGTTCCTCTAATTGAAACGATTAAAAAACAGTCTCTGAAAGTGCCTTTATTTTCTTTCATCCAGCGAAGACTGTAGAGCAATGTGCTCAGGCTTTACTAAATGCTATTTTCCACTCGGTCTGATATTACTGAACGTATCGGCTAAGTAAAAGCGTATGCTGGCATTTCAAAATGGACTGATTGTCAATTGCTGTCTCGGTTTTCCAAACCCTGAAAACAACAGGGCTGTATGCCAAACATTGTATTGTCTGATAGCAGATGTTTACACGAACAGTGAAACATTGTGACATGTCACAGCTATTTCATCATTTCTCTATGCAGCTAAATCTGGCCAAGAATCACCTCCTGTGCCTAGAGAACAGCCTGACAATAGAACTAATACATAAAGTCCTCCAAAGAGAATGACAAACATGGAATATCAAATCTTGTGTTCTGCCTCAACAAAAGAGCAGCAAGGTCTGCAAGGAGCTCCAAGGTGACTAGATTGGATGATTGGACTGGAAACTTGCACGTTCCGAGCAAATGTACTGCCAAGATACTCAACAGAGGGCTTAAATTTGAGCGTGACGTGCCACAGATTTGCCAAGCAAATACCATTAGGTGTTGAGAATTAATTGTATCTTTTCAGGAGGGAGGATTTTCAAATGCAAATGTCAGCTCATTTTAGCAGGTAATACAAAACTGCCAGAAGGCACTCGGAACGCTGTCTCTCATCATTAAAGCAAGCTGCCGGATTTATTCTCATTCGCCCAGGATCTGCACTCTTCCCCCAACAGCAGATCTCCCTTGTCATTTTCTTCCCTTTTCCCAAACACGCTACTCTCGCTAAATTGATTTAGCTCGCCCGCTCATGACTCTTTGTGCTTCATCATT
Source organism: Danio rerio (assembly GCF_052040795.2). NCBI lineage: Eukaryota > Metazoa > Chordata > Actinopteri > Cypriniformes > Danionidae > Danio > Danio rerio. Next base: position 30,934,907 of record NC_141022.1, on the reverse strand, counting down.
TAGAGCGATAAGTTTAATTTGTATGTTATCGCATTAGGGGCCTTATTATCGTCGCTTTTGCCAATTAGTTCACATAGTCAATGTGAAAAGACACAGTATTGCTTCGCCATTGCTTCTGAAAAATGACACTAACTAAATTATGACCTGCATCAAACGATGAGCAATGGCTGCACCTGATTAATAGATGCACCACACCTGTTTAGACATCATGCATAACCAATCCCCCACCCAAAAGGCTCGCTCTCTGAAAGATCAAGCCACGGCTGCCGGGACTGAGACTGTCTGAGCATTTTATCTGCCCTGGCTCGCAGCCAGAGTCACACTACAGATTCATTTAGGAGTAATGGCTTAGCCAAAGCGTGCGCGCGAGCCCGAATCCAGGAGGGAGGAGCCCCGATGACTGGAGAGGAGAGCTATCAGTTTAATCTCCCTTTTCATCAGGAATCGATTAACTGGTCCAATAAAATTAATTACATCCAGACTTCAGCATAATTACCAACATGATGGCTGTCTCCCGAAATTTGGATTGAATTTCGCAGACACAAAGAGAAAGTCAAATTAGAGTGGAAATGGAAATGAACATATAAGTAATGTACTGATGCGAGCGATACGGGGGGCTCTGCAAATGCACACAAGGGACGCTCGCAGGATCTCGGAGAAAGTGACACACGCTTGTTATCATATCAAAGCCGCCTTTTTCACCTGTAATCTATGCAAATGTATATGTGATGTGACAAGCAGGCCTAGATGTTTGCACAATGCGTTATCGCACCAGCTGGTGAAATATCCTGATGTGATATTGGATGCAGATTATGGAGGGGGAAAACATCCAGATGAGCTGATTTGATTTTGAAATGACTTCCAGGAGATGAATAATAGAGCTTTTTTTTCCACATTTATGGGGTTCTCAAAAGCAGAAGTCATCATATTTTGGGAAACTTCTATAGGGATGAATGGAAACTACAACAAATATGATTTTTGCATTTCCTTTTGCTGCAATTGCAAAATCAAAACAACAACAGTGCTTCGGTTACTAAAGGGAGGCGAAAACATATAGAAAGATTCATTATGTTGTTCAGAAGAGAGGAAGATTTCAAATTTGCCTCTACTCTCTCAGCCATTACATTCAGGGTGTGGAAGTAACTAGAAAGTCCAAATGTAAATAGCTGAAAGTAACCTTTTCACACATCGTTAGCGGTAAATATCCAGAAAACTAACAGAACGACTTCACCGGTAAATTCAAAAAAGCACTGTTCACACAGGCAAGGACGTTCCAGAATTTTTCTAGAAAAGACCATTCACACATCCATTCCAAAATACTGATACATTCTGACATCAATAACCAGAAATGAGCTCTAAACGGCTACGCTGTGTTTGTCAACATAGAAGTGGTCAGGCTTTTGTTGATGGTTTTACTTTTATTTAAAGCTTTAGCATTCATGCAGCTGCTTTGTCCATCCAAAGGCAAAAGCGCGAACCACAGGTAAATGTTTACACATTTGATGACTACAAATTCTGTGGATGGATAAGTATTGTCAACAATTTCAATGAAAACATATGGAGCAACACTTTCACATGTTGAGATGTGCATAATATCTGTGTGTGCTGGCGCTTACCGGCTGCTTCCAATAATATCAAGCTGCAGACCTGCAGACCCACGTTTCAATCTAGGCAGGAGCGAACCATATATGGTTATAACAGATGTTAATTATTAATGTCTTCTCTGACCTCATCATCAATATATTTATATGTATTGTTAAAAAATAGTGTAAACAATAGACAATAGTGAATACTATTTCACAAGTATGGCAATCGAGATGGGCGAATGGGGAACATTGTTTCCGATCGCCATTTGATATAATACACTGAAAAGTTTTCTATCAGTCATCATAGATGATCAGTCATTATTTATCTGACAATAGCAAACACTTGTTTGCTGGCTTTGCTGAACCATTTTTCAAAGAAATATAAACAATCTAAATTAGACAGGTTTAATTTATATAATGGATTCATTATAATAATGGAAATATTAGCAAGTTAATATTTGTAGGCTATAATAGATCTTTATATGTAATACAAATCTTTTTACATTTAATAAATGCATAACACTATATTAATATATTAATCCAGTGATTGAATAGTATTTATTTGCTGAATCAAATAATAGTCATTTCTGTTTTAACAAATAATTTTTATTTATAGGAGTACCAAAACTGCACAGATGTTAAAATGATCATTACGATGTAATAATGAAATAATGACTGAAATGAGAAACTCTAAAACAGGGGTGTCCAAGCTCAGTCCTGGAGGGCCTAGTTCCAACCCCAATTAAACACACCTGAACCAGCAAATCAAGCTCTTACTAGGTATACTAGAAACTATCAGGCAGGTGTGTTAAAGCAAGTTGGAGCTAAACTATGCAGGACGCCAGCCTTCCAGGACCGAGTTTGGACATCCCTGCTCTAAACTGTTCACTGATGGTCTTGATCGCCATATTTGTCGATTACAGTAAGTGGCGATAATTCTCCGGATCCATCATGAACCATATGGTTCGCCCCTGCCTAGATTGTGTGTCCTGGATTGTATGTCCTGAAATGTGTGTGGTTCTGCGTGTCTGCAACTGGATATATCTTGCTGATTCACGTGCACACGCATCTAACAACTGAAGCAGAGCTTGAAGGTAAACAAATAGCGGTTTATTATAGGCATTTTATCGATTATTTTTTCCACAGCTGCCAATAGTGAACGCACTCTTTCTGGCAAATTTTCTTCTGCGTTCACAAAAGAGCAGCCTTCCGGCAAATTGCCAGTAATGATACAACTTCTTTTTCGGCAAAATGGCCAGTATGAATTTACCAGTATTTTTAAAAATGGCCTGTTCACACATGATCCCTTTCCAGAAAAATTGCCAGTAATTTTCCGTAAAGGTCTGTGAAAGGTGTTAATGTAATCTTTTCAAGACAGACAATTTTGTAGCATTTACTTACATATCTATCTATCTATCTATCTATCTATCTATCTATCTATCTATCTATCTATCTATCTATCTATCTATCTATCTATCTATCTATCTATCTATCCATCCATCCTTCCATCCATCCATCCATCCATCCACCCACCCACCCATCCATCCATCCATCCATCCATCCATCCATCCATCCATCCATCCATCCATCTATCAGTTGTAAGTTGCTTTGGATTAAAGTGTTTGTTAAATGTTTCAATATTTAATGTACATGTAATGGTAAATGCAAAATTTAACAAACGTGTTTTTCAAATATTTGAATTGAATCAAGTTTTATTACATGGTTACTCAGTGTTGTTTTACATGGTCAAAACAGTTACAAAAGTGCATTAGAGTGTGTTGATGGTTCTTCTGCAACTTTGCTCTACAGTATGTATTGGCTCAGTGGGTGGTGTTTCACATTGTGGTAAGCTGGATCGATATTAGAACATCATATAAACAGCTGCTCACCTGTCTAATAAAACACATGCAGGATCAGCGTCTCTCTCAAGTCCAAGCTTGTTGCAATCTCTCTCCGTCTTGGAAATGCCAATATTGATCCTTGTTTTACGTCTCCTTTTTGTGGAGTTTTTTTTTTGGTGACAGATCTTATAGGAAACAATAATGAATGAATGGCAAGATGCTGAAACTAATAATTGTGCATTTATTTGAGACTTGCAGATGTGCTTTCATGGTTTATGTGAAAGTAAAACTGAATATAACAACAGTGACTACGTTTAAATGGACATCAGCAGTCAAATTATTTGCCTTAATCTGAATAAGACAATAATATGATTAAGGTGTTTAAATTATTTGATTTATGAATGTTCCTTTCAGGATCCCGTTTTACATAGCACATAATTCGATTAACGCCATTGCGTCACCACGCTATCCACATTTGCTCTGGAGTTTCATGTAATTTCGGGTGTTTCATTTTTAATTTGTCAACTTTAACTGCAGTTTGGCACTTTTACTTTCATTCAGGAACATTTCATTCATGCCCCCATGATAAGCGAGATATTGGATGCGAGTATGAACAGCTTGAAAAGTGTTGTTTAAATGGAATTTATTACCGCACACTGTATGTAAAAAAAAAACAAAAAACAAACTGGTTAGGTGCAGAAAATGAGGTTAATGCAGCAGAAGTTATTAATCTTTTTCAAAATTTCTTTATAAGTATTGGCCACAAGATGACACTGCTCCAAAACTTTTTCAGCATCTTAAGGGTATGGAGACGGTTGAAGATACATATCAATGTTGGTGACAATACCTAAATGCATTAAAAAATAATACATTTTTTAGTCATAATTCAAAATGGCTGACACTAAAAATTGGTTATCAACCGACTCAGAATGTCACTGTGAATGCAATGAGACTAATTTAATGAATTTTAGCCAAGGGGCTCACAATATATTTGCAAAGATAGCCTTTTTTTGTATCTCCTGACCACTAAGTGGTGCTGCGCCAAAACTTTGCAGGCAACCTTAGAACACAGTTGTCATAACACACAGCAAGTTTGGTGAGAAAACCCAAAGTGTTTGGAAGATGTTCCATTTATGACATCTTTAAACAATTTGTTGCGTACTATTTCACAACCATTTCACTTATCAACTTTCTTTTGATATGTTTTTGTCACCATAGACTGAAACTGATCTGGTTAAATTTTGGTGAAAATTGGACTAACTGTCTAGGACTAGTTTGAAAAAGTAGGTTTTACAAACAAACAAACAAAAAAAAGCCAAAAGCTTACGATTTTTGAAGTTTGGTGTCAGTTTTCATTGCCATATGCCAATGAATAAAGGTAAGAAAAGAATTACATACGGTACAAAAGTTAGTAGCATTTCAAAATTGCAACTTGCAATAGAGAGTTTGACTTACAGGGTCCAAATTTGGTCCATTTGAAGAATCCAATGTCAAAACGGTGGCAATCAATTCAAAACGGCTGCCAATCAATTCATGGCAGAAGAAGAATAACTATAATAGGTATAGATCTGGAACAATAACAATAGGTTTCCTTACAGCTTTGCTGCTTGGCCCCTAATAAAAGAGAGAGAGAAATACGAGTTATAAAATTAAACCTGCTCATATTTGTTTGGGATTCATACCTGGGATATGCTAATTTGACCCCAACACCACAAAGTAAATGCAAATTAACTATTTATGTGTATTTTAATGCCAATACATAACAAAGTACAGCATTATACATTTTAAAATTAAAGTATAAAAACTTTGCAAAAGGCGACGCAATGGCGCAGTAGTGCTGTTGCCTCACTGCAAGAAGGTCACTGATTCGAGCCTCAGCTGGGTCAGTTGGCGTTTCTGTGTGGAGTTTGCATGTTCTCCTTGCGTTCACGTGGGTTTCCTCTGCTTGCTCCGGTTTCCCCCACAGTCCAAAGACATGCGGTACAGGTGAATTGGGTAGGCCAAATTGTCCATAGTGTATGAGTGTGAATGAGTGTGTGTGGATGTTTCCCAGAGATGGGTTGCGGCTGGAAGGGCATCCGCTGTGTAAAAACGTGCAGGATAAGTTGGCGGCTCAAACCGCTGTGGCGACCCCGGATTAATAAAGGGACTAAGCCCTTTATTAAAAGAAAATGGAATTATAAGGTTTTATCTGCATTCTGAATAATTTTAAGATATTGAGCTTCAAAGTTTTTGAATTCTATATAGCAAACAGTATGTGTGTAACATTTGTTTCAAAATAAGAAGTCCTAAAACGTAAACAACTTATAAAAGAACATCCCAAGATGTAAATAAGTTGTCATTTAATAAGAATGTCAATAAGTTAATTTTGACAAAAATGTCAGATAGAACCTTTTAATTCTAAGGTGACGAAATATACAACTGTATATGCAACTGTACACATGGTCTGAAAGGCATCATATTATAGGTTTTTGAAGTAAAGTAGCTTGGTTTATAATGCTAAAATTTGTCAAAAACTCCCTGCATGTTCCAAAAATATGTAATATGTTGGAACTAAACTCTAAATGTTATGAATACATTAGCACAACCACCCATACATATCAGTCACACCTATTTGGTGTTCAGAAATTTAGTTATGCTGAAGTTAGAAGGGCGATACATTCATTCCTATTTTCAGTCTGGAATGATTCACCTGAAAAGGAAAATTTTGTCTTGTTTTTAAACAGAGAAACAAAATAACACTTGGAATATAGATATTTTGCATGAAACGACAATTCACTGCGTGTGAACAAAGGCTGTCAAAGCACCAAAACAAAGCAGCGTATAGATGCTGTAATATGAGTGTTTTCTCAGCTTTGTCATGTTGTAGCACATGGCCATATCTTGCCGCAAACGGTCGCTCATGTTGCCAGCTCTCATTGAAAATGAATGAGTTCAGGTCATATTATCGTCCAAGCCACTGAAGGTTTGAGCAGGGCTAAGAGTAAAAAAATGATCATATAAAACTAAATTACGACTGTTTTGGTCGCGAGAATCCTTGATTAGCATTATAAAATGTAAGACCTAGCCTCATTAGCTCTCTGGCTAAAACAAAAGGGTTTTGTTTTTTAAAATATGTGGGTTGAGTCAACAGAGAAACACAAGAGAGTGTTGATTTTTCAGGTCACTTCTTAAAGCTTGCCAGCAACAGCAATTATGGCACATGGAAATCATCGCAAGCACATAAAACAATCCCACAATGCCGTGTTCCTGGTTACATCTCTCAACAAAGTCTGTCCTGTTTGTTTATTCACACCAGATTTGGGACCGAAACAAGTACTTTAATTCGAGACCACAAGCCATCATGTTTCTGCGAGTATATTCATTATATCAGTGAGGAAGTTTAACCACAGGGCTGCTGTTTATGGTCATAATTCACAACCACAAGCTGTCATGTAGGAGGCTGCTCATTATATAAATGTGTGAGTTAGACTGTAAGAGAGATGGTTGCAGACACCAGCAACAAAACCCTGTTAATTATATTTCTCCTGACAGGAGTGTAGGCTGCACCACAAAATTAAATTAATAGGTTTTAGAGCTAGCTGTGAAAACAGCAGGACAGGATCTCAGACATGGTCAACATACACCTACACCTGAAGGAGGCTCAACTATATTTGCTATGCCCACAGCAAGTGTCAGCTTTAGTACTGATATACAAAAAGAGCCAGATTTCATGGCTGGTCCGAAAAAAAAAAAATCACATTATAATGTGGGCTTGAGCCTATTCAGTGCTTGTTTTATCTATCAGGACACCCAACAAAACAAAAACGCACTTCAAAATGTGGGTTTTAGGTGCTTTTGTCTGACAAAGACAGCATAAGGGCAGTGATAAGACTGTATGATGAGCCTGTGTTAATAGATTTGCACATACATGCTAAATTTGTGCCTGGCCAGCATGGAGTCGTGTCCTCTTTAGTCCACTTTATTTTCACTCAAACTGCACAGATGTAAAAACCTTCTCACCTCATTTCACATGTCTGTTGTTCCACATTTGTCTTCTGTGATTATTTTCATTTCTCATGATCCTCTTTCTGACCAAACCTGTGAGTGTTGCCACCTAGTGGCTAATTACTACTTCTGCAGGCACATGTGCAAATGACATGCTCAGGCATTGAAATATGACATACACACTGTGCAAGAAATGTGAATTATTCACAATAGAACTGTTTTCTAAATTGAAACTCTGCTTCCAGCTATTTTACCTGCTAACAGTTGTTGGTTTCCAACTTTATTGGGATGTCTTGCTTCCAGAACATTCTCAGTTGGTTAGCCAGGGAAGTTTTCTTTACATGAATAAGTAAAACAATGTTCTGGGAAAATTATAGTTTTTGGATACCAAAAAAAAAAAAAAAGAACAACAGAGAGCATTTCAAGAGCCATATTTTGGCCCGTTTCCACAGAGTGGTACGGTACAGTTCAGTTCGGTATGCTTTTATGGCCGTTTCTAGTTTTGACTCCCCAAAAACAATTGAACAGGTACTAAAATGAACCATGTGATTCAAGGTAAGTAGATTTGCTCTTGACATTGTTGGAGACATACATCCCTAACGCATGCATAGAACAGCACAAATTCTCTTTCATTCTTTTTTTAAAACAGGAATAAAGACTTTAGACACTTAATAATTCAAATAACAATTAATAAAAGCACGTCCCATGCTGCAAAAGTCAAAATTTTACTGCAATCTGGCTTTGAGGAGGAATGAATGTAGAGAAATTTAGACACCCATGTGATGTAATTTTATTGTTATATCATAATTATGGCGGCCTGCACAGCCTTGGTTAATATTATTGTGCTGGACTCATAGTGAACTTGACTTTAAGTGACGAAACGTTTCTTTTAAAAAGTACCTCCTTATGTGCAGGTCTTGCACAGTGAAGGAGGATTGGAAAATGTCCTTGTTTTGGGGCTTCTCACATCCAATAGTAACTACAGCCATTAAACACTTGACAGCAAAAAAGGCCCAGCCAATCAGGCTGTACTTATGTGTTTGGAGGAGGAAAGATGTGAGAAAAGAACATCATTTAACTCTTTCTGCATGTCTTACTAATGTTTGAAGGTGCATTATTTCATTTTGAAGGCAACTAAATTATTGATGGGCACATTTAAGTAATTGGTGCATATTGGTGGGGACACGTCCATGCCAATTCTACACCCATGATGTGAATAATAGGGGAATGTTTTGTGTATGGACATGATAAAAGCTTGCTATACTTCTTAATATTCCGAACTGGCATTTCTTACTGTATTACTGTGATGTATTGGCTTAATTATAAACAAACTAGTTTGTTGCACTTTGTTTTAGCTTAATGCTTCATTTCGTCATTTCCATACAGTGGCTAATAAATCGAAGACTCACCCATTTACAGAAATTAGCTTACTTCTGGATTGAAAAACAAGATGCAAAGGAGTGCTACAAATCACATTAGTGTACATCCACTTTTTCTGCACTTCTTTTCTGTCAGTTTTTTCCCATACATTTTCTCAAATATTATTAAAGTGAAATCAAACCAACCAGCTGCAAGATGAACTTTTTTTGCTCAACTAAACACAGTTTTTAAGTAAATGACAACAGATGGATTCAGCAAAAGAATGTAGCTTACAATCAATTATCTATTTTTTATTTGTTCTCATAGAACAGTAAATGTGTGCTATTTATGCATGATAATTATAATAATAAAAATAATAATAGTCTTATGGAGCTCCATTCTGGGGTGCGTTTCAGAAAACCATTGTTAGCCAACTAAGGTTGGTAAAACATGGTTTGTGGATTTGTCGTTTCGCAAATCCATCGTTCCAAGAAACATTGCAAACCGCATCACAAACTTGTACACTTGCAACTACACCTCTAGAGCTGTAGTTAGAAGCAGTTCCTGGTTGTGTTCTGTTTCCAGTTATCCCTCCTATGCCCTATTCCTTTCAAACGTTCCAACATTTAAACTTGGAATGATTAAAGAAAAAAGCATTAAATTCATCTCTCTTAGGTGTAATTTGCTTTCAAAGTACTTTTACAGTTAAGTTTTAGCGATCTTCATGTTGACAATTGCACTCCCTTCATAGTGCACTTTAAAAAAACATTTATGCCATTTTGAACGCAGCTGCGGTTCTTGACGAAACATATAGGTGACCTATTATTTAAAAGCAGAATTTACGTTATGTGTCCAAAGCTTGTGAAAACCAAAAATATATAGCATACGTTAATGATTTTATTTTATAAGAAATGTTATTTATTAAGAAATGTATCTGTACTGTGTATGACATGGGCCTATATTGGCTAGAACATTTCTGTAGTGGTTTGAATGTGTCAAATTGAAAAACTTCCAAAAATGAAAAAAATAAACAACTTTCTACTTAATAATAATAATAATAATAATAATAATAATTATTATTATTATTATTATTATTAAGTAGGATTTGTTTTCATTTCTTAATAACTAGGCTGCTCTAAATTAGGCAGACAACCATTAATTAATTAATTTATATGATTTTAATTTGAGATTAGAATACCATAGCTTAGTGATTTTATATGGAATATTCTTAATAATATTTGTAAAGGTGTCACAAGGGAGACACTAACAATGAAAGTGTGGATCCAAATGCAGGTTTATTGAAAAGGGAATGGTCAGGCAAGCAACAGTCACAATCAGAAAAAAGAGAAAACAAAGCAGAGATCAAACACGGATAGACAAGACAAGGAAAATGCATTATAGTTTTCACAAAGATAGATAAACAAGAATCTGTTTTAATTAGTCCAACTAATTAAGTCTTTAAGCAGCTTCAGCTGTGTGAGTGTAATCAAACGGGATTGGGAGCCGGTGTGTGTGTGTAGGTTTGTGGTGCATGAACTTGTAATTCTTGAAATGGCGGATATGTAGTCTGCTGATGATCTGTATGTATACCAGTGATCTGCAACAATGCGTGTGCATGTAAAACAATAAAATTTGTACAAAGTTTTTTTTTCTCGAAAGAAGTAGTTACTCCATCCCGTTTAGAGCGTCATTATGAACATTTTACATCATAACTAACGTGATTCAAATGATGCATCTGCTAAAGAGAAACTACAGTTTTGGGAAACACTTGTCACCACATATGTAGTTTTTTTCCCAAACGATGCATCGATGATAGTTGAACCGAGAGTTATGCCGTTGTTTGGGAAACGCACCCCTGAACAAAGAATACTAAAATGACTTTATTATTGCTCTGACAGAAGATATTTCCCCACACATTTTTTTTTTTCTGTCATTATTCATAATTAAATTTCTCATTATTAAGTTACACACCTCTGATTCTCTTCATCACCACATAACAAGTACATAAATTTATGATTGTTCAAGGTGTAACCTAAGCTCTGACACATTTAAACACCGCAAAAGGCAAACAGTGAGAAATCTAAGAGTTTTATTATTCTGTTATTCCAAAGCATACCACCATCGCAAGTATCTTTGTGTGGAGTGCTGTATTTTATTAAAGTACACCTAAAGTGTATTACAGAGGCGCAGAGCCAGTGCAACACAAACAATTTCATGTTTTATAAAAAGGCAGTTCAGAGCCAGATCTCTCCTCTTTTTCTTTTGTTAGTTTTCCCCCCAAGCATGTTTACTATAGCTACAAAAGACTGCAGTACAGCACACATCTAAACACAGACTTGTGTAAGCAGCTGTGGACGCCTGGCCCAAACACTGATGGAAATCAAAAAAAGCCTCATGGTGCTTTTCTGCCTTTATGGTACATCATGTATTATGTTGTAATGGGGAAAAAAAGGAACTCATGCCTCAGAGCTTGTAATAAAATGTTATGTGCATAATATTTTGCGCTGAATATCAAGCCGAACCAAAGGAAGGTGAGCGATGTCAGTAATACAGCCAGCCTTCCACCATCCGTTCCCCAGAGGATCCACTTGTCTTTTTTGATGTTGGCGTTGAGTTGCAAAGGCCCTACTCAATTTCAGCAAAACCATTTCGTGACCGCAATGTCAAGAGACAGCCATTTACTATTTGCGAGTTACCTCAGTACCGTAGGCTTCAAATAGATGGATAGACAGAGATCTGGGATTGACAAGCTGTACATGTGTCGCCGTATTCAAAACAGTGAGTTCCTACAGCATGATAGATGGCTTAAGACTATTACACAATAGCTAATGTGTGCAATATTCCGTCCTGAAATGGATTCTTCACACTCTGTGCTCGGTGCTCTGAGCCTGTTGACCTTGATTTTCAGTGTTTCAGAGGGAGTGTCAAACTGCCAAAGCCACCTAATTTCACTACACAAGGCTTTATGGCCTTACTGCTTTGAGTTCATGCTTATTTCAGTTTCAAAACAGTGATGTTACAATAATGTGCGAAAGTATTCAACCCCTCAACTTTGTCCCTCGTGCTAAACTACTTGAAATAATGTCTCCCCCCAATGAATTAACGCTGCACAGAGCAATATAAAAAGCAAACATTTCTGTCAACTCTGTGACAAAAGCAAATTTACAATATATGGACATCAACAAACATAGTGCAGAGAGATTTCCATTCCATTTAAGAGTAGGGATGCTCATTTCGGTTAATTTTGCCAACTGACAACCACCGCTCGTTAACCAAATATTAACGATTAATTGGTCAGATTAATATAAAATTATTATTAAATGTCTATTTTGTGTCTGACACATTAAATATTGCATTTTAAAATACTGATTTATTTTAACATGTGAACATATTAACAACAGAACACCTCCACACACCTGCAGTGTTTCAAACAGCATAGAGAACCAAAACAAAAAGAATCTAATAAATAGTCCTGCCTCAGATATTTTTCACGTAAACTACTAATTTAGATTACAAAACAAAAACACTGACCTGACTGAATTCTTTTCAAGAACCGGCATTTTCTCCCATCATATGTTTTTTCTTCCGTCAAAAATAGCAGGCTACCTCAAATTGATTGCTACATGAAAAATACGCCTATGCATTTAATTAATGATCCATATATGAACCATATTTTAATTAATGATTCTTATATCACACAAGCCTGTCAACATTTTAATATAGGTCATTAACGATTAAAGATTATGTTTTGAGCATCTGATTTTATCTTATGCTTGTGTATTTTTATTTCCTGTGTGTGTGCTGCATGTGATTAAAGACAAAGACAAGACTTTTATGTTGACTTTTTGAAAAGTATAGGCTACTATAGCATATCATAATTTAGTTGTTTACATATAATATTGCATTAATTTGCATACATGTTTTACAAGCTATCAAATAAAAGCCTCAGGTGGTGCATTTTTCATTATGCAAAAATCAAAAAAAATCTTTGAATTTGTTTGATTCGTAGATTATGTAGGTTATTTTAAAAATGGATATTTTATAATAACTATTAATAACTGTATTTTTCTAAATGGAAAAAAGTTGGTTTGTTGGTTGTACACTAAATCATCAATAGCCTATTTGTTGAGTTAATGACGCAGATTCAGGACAGAGGCGATCAGCATTAGCGCTGGTTTGACATCAACTTATCTGTGTCAAACTGTAACCAGCAATATCCTTCTTTCATTTTGCTTCTTTGGCAAAATAGTCTGGTCACGTGTGGTTGCACGTGTTATCGTTCCGCAAGTTAACAAATGAAGGCTTTCGTTGCAAAACGAGATTTATCCATTTTGAGAAATGCTGGTTATTTGACCTTTTTATTTAAGATATCAACAGTCAAGTTCATTCACAATTTTTATACATTAAACTATTACTTAAGCTCAGTGAAGGCCAGGAACACAATATTTTCAAATCCAGGATATTTTTTATTTAACTTTATGTCCATAAATAGTTCATAAATAAGTCAAAAACCAGGCCAAAATGCAACATATTTCTTTTAACATTGTCAAACATCTTAAATTGGTAAAAAACAAAAAACAATACATCATAAAAATATGGAATAGTATATACAAAGACTGATTAATAACAACAAGATTATGAGTTAGATTTGGCCAGAACATGCATAACATAACACACACACACACATATATATATATATATATATATATATATATATATATATATATATATATATATATATATATATATATATATATATATTATTTTATTTATTTATTTTTTATTTTTTTGCAAAACGCCATATATATCCACCTCAGGCTATATTCTACTACTGTAATACCATTAAGAACAGCTAGTGTATCAATGTTTTGTTTGATAAGTAAGATTAAGTTTGTTAGATACTACTTGTAGCTTGTTATAGAAGAAGTGAAGGCTCCGTGCTGAAAACCTAACCTGTATGATCAGAGCGGGTGGAGCCGCGGTGTCACAGTTCTTGCCTCTGTTGCACAGAGTCCGCGACACGATCGCTTCCCCCCGTCATATTTAATTAATTATTTCACTGTAATAATAATGATAATAATAATAATAATAATAATCATCATCAGGGCCTGACCAGCCACTGTGGCTATAGTTGCGTTTCTAGTCACAATTTCACGCAAGAAAAAGGGAGCGTGCATCACAACGAAAGGGGTCTGGATGCAGAACTGGTGCAGTGCAATCTGAGGTGCATTCGATGCTTTTGAATGCGCTCACCTAACCCCACCCGTCACAGTGACATCACTAGCTCCACTGAGTGCATTGTAGCGCGCAAAACATTTGCGGCCATTAGTAAACCATTCAAAAGATGCACCTCTCCACGTAAAAAGCGTGTTCAGTGATTGGCTCCTTATGCCGCCAAACCTAAAAAAATGTATAAAGTAATCTTGTTTAATCATTTAACTGATACCATTAATCTGTTAAAAATTCACCCTTTCGGTTAACAGTTAACTCATTATTTTGAGCATTCCTATTTAGGAGTAGTCATGAATGCCAGTCCAAGAGGTGTGAACTGCCCTTTCAAATACCCAGACACAAAAACTAGAACTGGTGGAAACGTCAACGTCTGTTGAAATATAAAAACATTTGGATCAGTTACAAAATGCTTTGTGTTGTATTGTGAGCTTTCTTTCAGTAAGAGAGCCTCAGTAAAGGAAGGGATGAGTTTAGAAATAATTTCAAATACTATCTAATTAAGAAACCGTGGCAAGCACATTTCAAGTGTAGTAATTTGAATGAATAATTGGACGAACATCCACAATGCCAATTTAATTGGCGTTTCATTCAAATATCCATTGTTGATCTCACTAGAGATGCAGACCGACTGCCCACAGGAGCTGCGCGAGTTTAGCAGTTCCCACTTCCCACAGCTTTCCCAAGTTCTGTTTATTATCAGCATAACACATGCATGACTCAGATTAGCCAGTTCACGGTGACAACAACTTAAGACACAATTAATCCAAAGGAAGCTGATGGGCTGCGCCAGAGGGATGACACTTCAACGAAACGAGAGCGTTCAGCGATACATCTGTCTGCACTTGTCTGGTCTGGTTCAGAGGAAGAGTGGCGCTCCTCCTTGAGTTAGTCACCTAGTTTTCACTCCATTTATTTAGAGGCTTTAGGTAGGGCTGTTAACAGGGTTAGACCCTTTCATCCTCACGAGTCTGTCATCACCTTTTACTCCCTGTCTCTTGCTGCTGCTCTCCTGCGAGCTATCCTACTTCTAACAGAAGCGCAGCACACATGCCTGCATCCTCACATACACACACACTAGCTCTTGTAGACAGATGAATGTCTTGCACTAGTTGTCAAATGGAGCATCATGTCTACTTTGACCTTCATTGAAAAAAAAAAAGAACATCTAGGGAATACATATCTAATGTAGCTTGTCCGTTATTAATGAGTCCATTCAGGTAGTCTTTAGTCTATGAGAACCATCATGCAATGGGAATTGAACATATGTCAGAAATATCTTCAGTGGTTTGGGGAGTGCATCGGCGCTAGCAAAATTAAACAATAACAATTTCAAGTCCTTTATCGTGAGACATGACGGCTGTTTATGTAAGAGATAATCAACGGATTGGCATGCAGTAAAGGATTTAAACCCCTTTAACATATGGCAGGCAACACGGTGGCTCAGTGGTTAGCACTGTCGCCTCACAGCAAACAGCAGCTGGTTCGAGTCTCAGCTGGGTCAGTTGGCATTTCTGTGTGGAGTTATTCTCCCCGTGTTCGCCTTGGTTTCATTCTCTAGTTTCCCCCAAAGTTCAATGACATGCGCAATTGGTGAATTAAATAAACTAAATTCCCAGTAGAGTATGTGTGTGAAGGAAAGAGTGTATGGGCGATTCCCAGTACTGGGTTGCAGCTGAAAGGGCATCCGCTGTGTAAACATGATAAGTAGGTGGTTTATTCCGCTGTGGTGACCTCTGATTAATAAAGAGATTAAGCTGAAGGAAAATGAATAAACGAACATATGGCAAATCATTGATTATGAAACTTATTCAATGGTCATTTGCCAAGTTATAGACAAGTTAAAGGAGTTTTGCTTATTGCAGAGTAATATATGAACACATTTTCATCAGTTACATAGTAACATGTAAGATCTCCTAGTCCTACTTTTGAATCAGTCCCTGGAGGACAGGCAAGGAGTGCACATGCAAGATAGAGAGAGAGAGATCGTGTCTGTGCGTGTAAATCATATGAGCATATCTAATAGCTATAGCCCACACAGAATCGGCACACACCACACAAATCTGCTGAATTCCACAAATCTTTTATTTTTTTATTTTTTGTCCAAAGGCAAAGCTTTCAATTCACGCTTAATCTACGGTCACCTAGTGGCTGAAATTAGGTTCCTCCACAGGGTGGCAGGGTGCCTTCTCTAACTTGCGCGGCCCTAAATGCACCTTGCAAATTTGGTACTGATGTTCCTATGTTTCCTTACTGCTTTGTTAGGTCTAGACTTTGGCATGTGGATGCTATGTCTAGGGCCAGATAGAATCTGTGGACATTGTTTGCTGTTTCTGCGCATCATTTTGTTGAAAATCGGAAGATTTATACAGAATGATTTTGGGAGTATCGTAACTAAAAACAACACTTTTTTAAACTTTATTTAAAGTTTACAATGCAATTTAAAATTTCAATTAGATCCACTTATCTGGTAAACAAAGCAAGTCTCTTCTATGATATCTCTACTAAAAAACGGACAATATTACTTTATAAACTCTATTGAAAAAAAATCATATCAACATTTTCATATTAGTCAATAATAATACTAAAATTCATTTAAAACTGAATAAATATAAATTTCCACAAGTAAATAAATAGACTCAATGATGGGGTAAAAATCTGCAGAAGTCTGCACAGGCATATTATGTGTGGACCTAGTTCTGTCTTTGTGTATAGATGTGTGTGTATTCATTTGTAGATTTTATATTAAATGTGTACACACCAGTGATATCACTAAAGGAGTGCTTCTCTGTTGAAACCAAAAACATTTGTTGAATATTTCGAGAATTAATAAGTACATGAGCTGATTAAAGGCAAGGGGTTCAATACAGTGTTCTCATGCAACATGTATGTCTTTTTTTGATATTCATTAAAATGACATATTACTTCATTATTAAAACCTTATGTATTTATCATGAGTTCTTAGAAGTGACTTCTAACTTTGACTACCACTTTATTGATAGCTTCCATGTGACATCACAGTATTCGGAGAATGACCCCTGGCAGGCAAAGCAATGCTACATTGTAACAAATATCCGTAAATTAGCAGTTTTCAGTATTTAGTGACTCATGTTTTGATTTTTTGATTTTCCCCTTTTATTTGTGCTTTTGAATCGCATTATGAGACCTTGATCTTTCTTCTGACAACTTTTAACCTTAAAAGGTTTTTAAAAAGTGACATTTATTGATATTTTTCATAGTTTAAAGTGATATATTGTCTGGGTTGTTGTTTTTATATTATGGTACAAAAATCTTGTGATAAACTGCCAGTACTGTTTCTGCTATTTTACAGATTTATTTTTCAATATAGTATTTATTATACAATATATTTTTTCAAACTACTAAAATGTCAAAAGTCGTTTTGTTAAACTGTAGAGTTCAATTTTCAACATCAAAAGTCAACAGGAATGGAAGTGGAAAACACAAAATACAGAAACTGTTAATTAAAATGTATTTTTAGTGCCTGTGCGGGGAAAAAAAGTCATGATTTAAGTATCTTTTAATAAAATTTTTGCCACAATATCAGATAGTTGTTGTTCAATAGGATTCAATAACTGACAAGAGGACACGGGACAGGGTAAATCTGTGAATTTGTCAAATGGCACAGCATTAAAAACCCACACTGTACTATACTATATTTGTTTATATGCTTTTAAAGTTTGTATTCTAATTTGCTGTTAGGTTAAGTTAAATTATCATTTTAAATCCAAAGTCAAAGTATAAATAGTTGAAGTGAATAAATAAATTTTCCCTACCAACAAATAGTAATATAAGCAAAAGAAACATAGATCAAATATAAAAGCAGGCACATATGTTTTATGCCAACAGTGAATTGCTGAGAAATTCTCCACAGGAAACAAAAAAAATAAAAATAAATAAAAAAATCAAAAACATTGCTGCACTGGAGCTTTGAAGGAACTTAATGGTTTTTAATAAAGGAAAAACAATCGGAGATGCTGTATGATCACAAGTGGCTAAAATTTGCAAATATTTGTAGCCTGCGCCAAATGGATATCTAGCCAGCTTGTGTATGGAGATCCCAGTGTAAGCTGCCATTATGGCCTATTGTTTTGCCTACCAGGTTTCTACACAGGTCATGTGACTAAAAACTATTAATTATGTGTATCTTGCTTGTACTGATTTAACTCTAAGATGGATAAAAATAAAATGTTGAATCCTTTTTTTAGCTTTAAAAAAGTTCCCTTAATTTTTGCCACAGACTCAACAAAAGTTATTAAAATATTTCTTGGAGATTTATCCCTATATGACCCACATCCAGAGCACATGGACTGAGATCAGCTGACAGTGGAGGTCATCTGAATATAGTGAACTATATGAACTGAATATACTGTAGGTGACAGAGTAATATATCAAGAAAGTAAATGACTACAGTATATGTCATTTTTCAAGAAACCAATATGAGATAATTGAAGTTTTGTGACATACCATGTTACCCTGCCAGAAGTAGTCATCACAAGATTGGCACACTGTGGTCATAAAGGGATGGACATGGTCAGTAATGATACTCGGGTAGGCTGTGATGTTTAAATGATGAAACCATTACACCACCAGCACCAGTCTGGACCGTTAATACAAAGCAGCATGGATCCATGCTTTCATGTTGTTACACTAAATTCTGACCTTATCCAACACCGTTGCAACATAAATTGAGACACATCAGACCAGAAAACCTTTTCCCAGTCTTCTGTTGTCCAGTTTAGGTGTGTCTGTGTGAAATACAGCCTCAGTTTCCTGTTTTTTTTGCTGACAGGAGTGGCACTAGTGTGGCACTGCTCTTGTCGTTCTGTTAGCTGAACTAGTGCCTACAGATGGTTGTGTGAAAATCCCTGATCAAAAGTTTCTGAAAATACCCTGACCAGCTCATCTTGCGCCAATGACCATGTCATGTTCAAAGTCACTTTCATCACCTTTCTCCATATTCTGATGTTCAGTTTCATCTTTATTATCAAATGTATTAAATGGCTGATTATATATTTGCATTAATAAGCTAATGGCTTTTTTTAGCTTATAAAATTTGGTAGCCATGGTAATTTCAGTTAGCACCTCATTTTGGACAAAATCCATTACAGAATAGCATTAAGAGAAGTTTCTCATCTTAACTAGAGACAGGAAGGGGGTATTACAGAAACTAAACTCTTAACTTTTGGGCTGCCAGACAGCTGTCCGAACTTTTAAATTATCATTCATTTTCTTTTCAGCTTAGTCCCTTTATTAATCAAGGGTCGCCACAGCAGAATGAACCCCCAACTTATCCAGCATATGTTTTACGCAGCGGATGCCCTTCTACATGTAATAATAATTCACCTACAGTATAGCATATTTTTTTGGACTGTGGGGGTAACCAGAGCACCTGGAGGAAACCCACGGAGACACTGGGAGAGCATGCAAACTCCACACAGAAATGCCAACGGACCCTGTCGAAGCTCAACCAGCGATTATCTTACTGTGAGGCAACATTGCTACCCACTGCGCCGCCCACTTTTAAAATATTCAAAAGAAAGAAAAAAGCATATAATTGCTCACTCCAACAATGGCATCACATTTTTTGATGTTTAATTGTAAAAAAAAAAAAAAAAAAAAAACTCTTGGAGAACCCTGAAGATGTGTTACATTTCAACACAAAAACACTTATATAAGTAATTGTGGACTGTCACAGAACTTGATATGCACAGGAACTGAGACGACATTACAGAGACCAACAAAGCTTGAATAAGCACTACCGGTTATAGAGCACTTGACTAATGCATAACATTTTCTGTGTTTTTTTTTTTTTTTTTTTCATTGTTTTTGTTTATCCATTTTGTTTACACTTACTCACTACATATTGCACAGTCGTGATTACTTGGTTACAGACCTAAGAGTGGACTGAAACTTGATGACACAATTTAGGATTTCCTAAATAGCTTTACAATAACAGTACATGAATAATGATGTGTTAATATGCAAACTAAACATTATGGATTAATGATAAGGTAAGTGCACACTAATCATGAACTAACCTTAACTGCAACAGGAGTAACAAGAGTTCATGAGAGAATAACAGCTACCTTAATTACTTGTTAGTACATGTTGTTAATGAATGTGTTAATTACCACATTTACGCTTAATTTAACCATCATGAACTCATGATATGTTAACGTATAATTATATCATGACTTTACTTGGAGAGGCACATCGTTCTCAACCCATTCTTAACTACTCGTGAATTCTTTATGCATGTCTGTCTAGTGTGTTTACAATGAATAACAATAGAAAAGTGTTCTGTCAGTGACAACATGTACAGTTTAAACACAGGAGTTCATGAGTAGCTAAGGAAGAGTTAATGGTGACGTGCCCCTCCAAGTAAAGTCATGACATACAGTAATAATACATTAACAGCTCAGAGTTCATGTTGGTTACATTTAGCTTAAACTTGGTGGAGACCTCTGATAAATAAGGGCCTAAGCCGAAGTAAAATGAATGAATATCTTAAGTTAAGACCTAATATTATTTATGTGAATAGCCAAAAATACCATGTATGAGTCAAAACCATTGATTTTTTTCTTTTATGCTAAAAATTATTAGAATAATAAGAACAAAATAAAGTTTTATTAAGATGTTTTGCCCACTGTAAATATATCAAAACTTAATTTTTGATTAATAATAAAGACTGCTTAGAGGTGATTTTTTCAGTATTATGTCATATTTGTCTATTTCTGATCTTCCAATGAAAATGGTTTCAAAGTAAACAAAATTAGGGTAGCAGGGGTGAATGACTCAATTTGTTGACTTCAGTGATTCACTCAAATTTGCATACTTATGCACTTTGTATTATAAAATGGCCACCTGCCGCCGTATTGATGTAAACTGGAAAAATCCCACCACTAATTCGCAAATTAAAGGGCCAGCTTGAAACGTGCAAACACAGAAAAGCGGAGAGTTATAAACAGCGAAAGGTTCCAGTTCTGTCAGACTGTATATCAGCACTCCAGGAAATTTGAAGGCTTGAACTGCTTTATAAAATGAGTTATATAATCAAAGTATGACTTCATGAATAATACCTCAGTTGCAGGCAAGAGCCATATTTCTTCCATCATTCCTGGGCAGAAGAGCAGGATGCTATATTTCAGCGGCTAAATTTAGGTGAATGTTATTGATGGATGAGTCTTTATGCGTCTGGCCTCTGAAGGCATGCCTGGGTTCGACACTGAATCAGTCGGTTAGCGATGACCCAATTTCATTTCTTATTCCAATAAAAGATTGTTATTATTATTACTAGCATCAGTATTATCCGCATAAATCATCTGCAGGGGACCCCGTGGCTATCACAGACACAAACCCCATCGAGTGATGTAGTGCTCCCTACAAAACAAAACACACAATGACCCACTTAGATATTCAACAAGAAGCCACTCTGCCTCGCTGCGAAACTGCAATTAACTCAGACCAATTCAGCGGACACAAACCATCAGAGATTAAACAGATGCTGCCATGGCTGAAAGGTGCAAACGCTGTCATTCCAATAATGATTTAGCTCAAACCACGGCAGAATTTCTAGGGCTGTTCTTATTGGACAATTAGAAGATTTTCGGACCAAATTATGAGCGCTGTGGGGCACATTTTGGTCTGAATATTAAATGTATTTCTAAAAGGTGGGAATTAATTAAAGCTATATTTTAAAGAAATGGCAGTATCTAATTTAAGGGCTAAAATCAGCTCCTTTAAACTCCATGTAATCCGTCAGGATTTTTTTAATATAAATATAAAAAAAGGATACGTATTGTCAAGTAAAAAATACCTCACTGTTATTTTTCAGGGGCTGCATCATTTCACCAGACTCTCATTAGGGAAGGAAACTGCCACCCATTAATTAGTGACAGTTAGCATTAACATGAAAAGGGAAAAAAAATCATTAATTAATACCACAAATGATCCAAACCTCTGGAGATTTCTCTAACCTTACTAAAGGTTTCAAATGTCTTCTCCTTTTTTTTCAGAAGCCACCCAGTCTTGTGATTTGCTGAAAATAGCAGTCCCCTTTCCTCATCCATCTACCCGTGATTAGTCATTTACGACAGCGAGCTGGATGAGCCACATGGCGTAATGAATGATGAACAAACTGTGTGGATACATGATTGGTGTTGTCGCTGATTGAGTGTCTCCACTACAGCATTGCTGATTCTGTTAACAATAAAATAATTACTTTTGAGGATATTGACAACACACACAAACACACACATCTGGGAACGGTGCTATAAATGAACTGATATAAACAAACTGATCTGATGAAAGACCACTGAATATTATGATCTGATTCTTTGGTGTAATTCAATTGCATTTATGCAATAAATATATAATATACACTCACAAAAGTCCAAGTTTTAGGAACAACAAATAATAACGACTCTAGTTGTTTATTTGGTATCAGAAGTGGCTTATAAGAAAGAAAAATGCCTCTAATATGATCATGCTTTGATTTTTAAGTATTTAATTAGGACAGAAATGTCTGACTTTGCTTAGACAAAAGTCTTGTCATGTGACTTTGTGGTGACTCCTATGAGTTTGGAGGACTGCATCCATACATGTCTGCAATGACTCAAATAATTTGTTAATAAAGTCATTTGCAATGGCAAAGAAAGGGTTCTTGCAGGACCTCCAGAGCTCATCAAGATTCTTTGGATTTATATTTAATGCCTCCTCCATCTTACCCCAAACATGCTTAATAAGGTTCATATCTGGTGACTGGGCTGGCCAATTCTGAAGCACCTTGACCTTCATGGCTTTCAGGAACTTTGACATGGAGGCTGAAATATGAGAAGGAGCGCTATCCTGCTGAAGAATTTCCCCTTTACCGATGTTTGTAATGTAATGGGCAGAAGAAATGTCTTGTTATCTCAGGCTATTGATGTTTCCATTCACTCTGCAGATATCTCGCACATCCGATACTAAATGTAACCAAAATCATAAATTCTCAGTTTATCAAAGATGTAGGTACCTTTTTTTTTATTTCTTCAGCAGAATTTCAAAAACATTTTTTTTTTCCTTAAATGGTAGTCCTGACTTATAAAATACAATTCAAGAGCTACAGATGCTCTGATAGCAAAAACAAAACAAAACATATACAGTCAAACAAAATGAATATCATTGGCTCCTGACAATACATTCAGGTCTTACACAATCCACAGATCTGGAGCACAAGCTTCTTTTTGAATAATTATTGTACAGTTTGATGCACATGAATGTCACCACAAAGTCATTATTGCAAGTGTGATCTCAAAATTGTCAAAAAGTTTTTGAGAATATGGGGTATGTCAGTGATAAACATGGCAGAATCACTGGTCTATATTAGACAACTATATATTTACCATCGTAATATATAGATCAGCGGATGCAATATCAACTCTTGTTGGTTGTCAGTGACAAAAATCTTTTCTGTTCATTATCTGGAAGCAGAATTTACAATCCCTACTGTATTTTTTTTTTTTTACGATACAACACCTTTAATTAGGTACAAGGACAACACCATCTTGTGCCAGCGAAAGTGACTTGAATGCACCTGACATCATTATTACATTATTACAACTAAGTAGGAACATCCCAGGAAGAACACAGCATTAGTTTACAATATGAGGGATTGTGCATATATTGTCTGCTCATTAAAATAAATGGTATTTGAGGTCATCCTGGATGCTACAACCTTCTGTATATCCAACTGTAAAGTTACAAAAAAGGTTTCTCTGTATTAGTTTAGTTTTTCCTGCTGTATATATGTTTTTTGCCAACATTGACTTTGTATTGGCATTATATAAATCACTACAGACCATTATTTCACAAACAAACAAAAAATCACTCAAATTATTTGTATTATGTTCAACTAAATGGCTAAAAAAGTCATCTACATTAAAATTTTAGTTGAAAGTAATTTCATCATAATCAATATAATCTTATGGCACTCATTTTACAGCGATAGCTACAGTATGTTTCAGAGTGGAGTTGGGGTGGGCCTGTGTGCTTGCTTAAAAAAAAAAAAAAAAAAAAAAATTCTATGAATTCATATTAAAAAGCCACTAATTTAATAAAACATAAATAACATAAATCCCTTGCAAAAATTTTTTTTAAATAAATAAATAATAAAAAATTGGTGCCAGATGGGATGGTCTGAGTATTTTTTAAACTGCTGATCTACTGGGATTTTCACGCATAACCATCTCTAGAGTTTACAGAGAATGGGCTGAAAAAGAAAAAAATATCCAGTGAGTGGCAGTTCTGTGGGTGCAAATGCCTTGTTGATGTCAGAGGTCAGATGAGAATGGCCAGACTGGTTCCAGCTGATTGAAAGGCAACAGTGGCTCTAATAACCAGTCATTAAAACCGAGTTATGCAAAAGACGTCTCTGAATGCACAACACGTCCAACCTTGAAGCAGATGGGCTACAGCAGCAGAAGACCTTACCAGGACCATGCCCATCAGCTAAGAAAAGAAAACTGTTCACAGCCTCACTAAAATTGGACAATAGAAGATTGGATAAGCGTTGCCTGGTCTGATGAGTCTTTAGATCTGCTGTGAAATTCGGATGGCAGGGTCAGAATTTGGCAACAACAACATGAAAGCATGGATTCATTCGTCCTTGTATCAACGGTTCAGGATGGTGGCGATAGTATAATGGTGTGGGGTACATTTTCTTGGCACTCTTTGGGCTCATTAGTACCAATTAAGCATTGTGTCAATGACACAGCCTATCTGAGTATTTTTGCTGACCATATCCATCCTTTTATGACCGCAGTGTACCCATCTTCTGATGGCTACTTCCAGCAGGATAACGCGCCATGTCATAAAGTGTGAATTATCTCAGACTGGTTTCTTGAACATAACAATGAGTTCACTGCACTCAAATGGCTTTCACAGTCAACATATCTCAATCCAATAGAGCATCTTTGGGATGTGGTGGAATGGGAGATTTGCATCATGGACGTGCAGCTGACAAATCCGCAGCCACTGCGTGATGCTATCATGTCAGCTAGAACCAAAATCTCTGAGGAACATTTTCAGTACCTTGTTGAATCTATGCCATTAAGGATTAAGGCAGTTCTGAAGGCAAAACATGGTCTAACCTGGTACTAGTAAGGTGTACCTAATGTAGTGGCCGCTGAGTGTATGTATGGAATGAAAAAATGGAATAGCCTTATCTCAAACAAACTGTAATACAGAGCGTAAGAAAGCTTTTTATTAAAGAATACAAGAGCATGTGTTAAAAATAATGATCTGCAGAGTTAAATAATGTATGACAAATACTGCAATGTTCTGTGAAACATAAGAATGTTCAGTTTTAAATCCTTAATGATTTGAAACATACTGCTAAGAAATAAATCTGCTGTAAGAATCAGCTCTTTGGTTTAAATCATGTTTAAACTTTGGGGATTCGAATCAAAGATTCGAACATGATTCACATAGAATTATTTAAAGCTTTACACTTAACTTTAGTATTTGTCCAGCAAATAGAACGTTTAGTGTAAAGCAATTCTGTATTATATTATTACGTGGCCAACAATAACAATATAAAAAACAGTATCTAATTATTTAATGAGCAAGGTAGCAATATCTGAAGCTGAGGCATTAACTTATAAAGCACACAACACACCAACACGGATCTTAAAACGAAACAAAAGTTTATTGCTACTCTATAACACAAAGTACTAATCTACGTAAAACAAACAAATGCACATACATACACACACGCACAAGCAGTTTGAGGAGAGTTTTGGCTGAGTGGATTCAACTTCTAGCCTTTGCTAAGTTCTTAGCATTGTAACCTGAGAGAAACCATAAAAGCAGAGAATTTTGCTATTCTTTACTACTTAAACATAATTCACACCAGATTCAGTAATGGGTAGAAACCTTGTTTGTACTACTTGCTTTCTGATGGAATTTGGTTTCCTCGACTGGTCCAAAGGGAAATCCCGGCGAAGCTGATTGGTCAGCGTAGCAACTTCAGTGACGTGATGGAATTCCCTTGTCGGTGAAGAGGGGTTTCCTTAGTCGGTTGCTAGGGATACGGATGTTGGACAAGGCGGCGTTCGAAGTCCTTCCTGGGTTCCTGTAGTTATGATGAGTTTCAGAGTTTGGATGTGTTGACCCGATGGCTTGTTGTTGAAGCGGTTGCACAAGCAGATCGGGGGTCGAGCCGGCAGCAAGTGAAGGTCGCGGTCTGCTCCGTGATGTAACGAGGCTTCCGGCGAGGCGATGTAACGGCCACAGCACGAGGAGAGCGACGTTCGGGCAGCGACGGCAAAACGACTGGCTACCGGCAAAGCGACCGGCAAAAGACGACGATGAAATTTCTTTGTTCAAAGTTTTATAGGCTTTGGTAGAGGCTGGGTCTACACAATACTTGTCCAATCAGAGAAGGTGCGGGGTGGAGTCACACCCCAATTCTGCCCTCTAGAAGGCCGGGTTGACAAATTGTGTCGGTGCTGCTTTGATAGCATAGTTGTTAAAATAAAGTCTCATAACATGGACACCTTTCATAATATGGTTTCTTCATATAAACCAATGCATTTGAAACTTTCCTAGCTTTCAATCAATACCAAACATGAAGTATGTCATAAACATTCTGTAGATTTCATTTGTCACTGAGGGCTATTACTCAAGAACTATCTATAACAGTTTTGTTAAACACATGGAACATGTACACACAAAAACCTACAGAAACATAAAGCAAACATACATTACTCAAATAAACACAGTTTTACTGTATGTCCATTAAACTTTGGAAGCGTTTCTGATCGCTTCTGTGTCTGCCTGAGAATGTGTATTCCTTGCAGACGCCAAAGGACACGCGAACCAAAAGGTACTTCTCAAAAACCGGTTTGGTGGGTTTTTGATTGTAGAGCCTCTTATTGTTTTAAGGTGTAAAGTTAATTAACACGCAACTGTGATGTTGACTGGATAGTCATCCTGTGGATTGCCTTTTGCTGGGTGCCTGTGGATTGCTTTGAAAATGAAATCAAAGCTCAGATCTGTAGGCACCAACCAATCTTTTAAGGATAACATGGTCTGTGGCTTGTTCGGTTCTGGAACGATCCGTTGACTCCCCACACTGCTTTCCCAGAATGCTCAGCTGTTGATGTGGTACACAGTCTTCATGTTTAAAGAAGAGTTTGTACTGTGCACAGGAACTCTTAGCATTACAACAGAAGCATTCTGGAGGTCAAGGTCCCGCTGGAGTGATTGAAGTGTGTTTTCTCTGGACCATAAACAGCAAGAAACAGAACTGCGATGTGAGAGTGTTGGAGTATAATAACAAAAAAAAAAAAATAAAAAATCATATTATTTTGTTTTAGCATTAGTGCTGCTATTTCACAACTTTCTTTGACAGGCCTTATTACTGGCTATCTAAGGGAGTTTAGCTTAAGTTATGTAGCAGTTTATTTCGCTACCGCTGACTGTGTTTGTGAAAGCTTTAATGTTTAAGCTCATCCAGAAAACTAATGTTATTGTCCTCATTGCAGCCTCATGCTGCTTAATGTTTTGTATTTTATCACCACAAGCCTGCTCTCACATTCCTGCTTTTGTATTATTTTAATCCATCATTACGTGATTCACAAAGATAAACTCGTGTCTTCTTTTTCACGTTATAATCTCAATTCAGTATATAAAAATGTGTAATGCCCGTAATTCATGTATTTTACTAAGACAGCTCACAGTGTCTTAATGGTAAAGATTTAGGGCTATCTCTGACTTCCAAAAACAAATGTGTTTTGAACATTTGTGAGTGTAAAATATTTTTCAAGATAAAAACATGAGCTAAAAATGTTGTCTCTGTGTGGCTGTGAGCTTCTGGGAAAGACGATGGAGGCCATTTATTGTTTAAGGGCTGTTTCCAAAAGGCTGAAAAATGCTGCTACCCCAGGTAGTATATAGAGATATAAAGGCAATAAGGCATGTCCAAATCCACTGATTGTGCCAGATTCTGTCCTCTGAGATTCTTTCATTTGATCCATTTTTTAAGACAGCATAAAATAGACAAAATCCCACAGTCCTGCACATTCAATTACATGACAGTGAGCTAAACAATAAATATTCCATGTGTTTGGTGGTTAGCTTGTGTGAAAAAGGTGCCTATTTCCACTTTTTTTAAAAAAATTTAAGCAAGAAATGTATAGTTTAGTGATAAATATTCACTTAGTTATGACCTTGTTCTGTTTTGTTGCAGATCATTAAACTTTTATGTTGCCTCAGAAGGTTTGTGAGACGTCTTCAAGCACAAATACTGTTTGTGAAGTCATTGTATGATTGGGCAGCAAGCTAACAAGAGCTTAGGTGAATCCAAACATATTAGCCACAGCCATATGACCCTGCAGCCCCAGACCGGTTACTCACTGAAGCTAAGCAGGGCTGAGCCTGGCCACTACCTAAAGGGAGTCTAAATGAGAAAACTAGGTTGCTGTTGAAAGAGGTGTTAGTGAGGTTAGCAGGGGCCGCTAAATCGGTGGTCTGTGTGAGTCCTAATGCCCCAGTATAGTGAAGGGGAAACTATACTGTCAGTGAGTGTCGTCTTTCGGATGAGATATTAAATCAAGATCCTGAATCCCATGGCTCTTCTCATAAAAAGTAGGGGTTTAACCTCAGTATCCTGGCCAAATTCCCTCCATCGGCCTTACATTGCCTCCCAATCATCCCCATCCACCGAATTGTCTTTCCACTCGACCAATAGCTGGTGTGTGGTGAGCGCACAGGTTCCGTTGTGTTGTGGCTGCCGTCGCATCATCCAAGTGGATGCTGCACACATGGTGGTGTTGTGGAGAAACCCCCCAAACCCCAGCCAGCCCCTTTCCCCCTCCTGACTGTTAAGCGCTTTGGATGTATGGCCATCAGTGTTGGGGAGGTTACTTTGGAAAAGTAATAGATTACAAACTACAAATTACCGTATTTAAAATGTAATAAGTAGTGTACCTTTTCAATTACTTGATACAAGTAAAAGTAACTTTTAAATTTCTTATAGATATTTTCAACTAAATCGTTTTCAAGCATTTATACCAAGCAGGTGTGACCTTACAGAAGCTCTGTTTACTTTTAAAATTTCAAAATCTTTCATCACTTTGATTGAGATTATATTAATTTAATTTTAAAGTACAGCCACCACAAAACCAGACCTTATGTAAAAATAAATAAATAAATAGTTTACTGTTGTTACAAAATCTAAACTTTAGCTAGTTGTGCAGGGTGAATTTAATGACATTTGCAATAAAAAAAAAATACATCTAAGCAATTTTTGCAATTTTTATTTTTAAATCAAACCAACCTTAATCCAAGATAATCATATTTTAGTGATCAATAAAACTGTCAAAGACACAGATGGGGGATACTTTCAGTCATTTACTGTAAATAATATGCTGTTCCTAACAGAAACATTAATATATACAGTTGAAGTCAGAATTATTAGCCCCCCTGAATTATCAGACTGCATGTTTATTTTTTCCCCAATTTCTGTTTAACGAAGAGAAGATTTTTTTCAACACATTTCTAAACATAATAGTTTTAATAACTCATTTCTAATAATGTTTTTTTAATCTTTGAAATGATGACAGTAAATAATATTTGACTAGATATTTTTTAAGACACTTCTATACAGCTTAAAGTGACATTTAAAGGCTTAATTAGGTTGGTTAGGTTAACTAGGCAACTAGGTAATTAGGCAAGTTATTGTATAATGATGGTTTGTTCTGTAGATTATCGAGGAAAATTTTAGCTTAAAGGGGTTAATAATTTTGTCCCTAAAATGTTGTTTAAAATATTAAAAACTGCTTTTATCCTAGCCAAATTAAAACAAATAAGACTTTTTCCAGAAGAAAGAATATTATTAGACATTCTGTGAAAATTTCCTGGCTCTGTTTAACATAATTTGGGAAATATTTAAAAATAATAAATAATAAATCTGACCTCAACTGTATATATTAGCAAAAACAAAATCCAATAAAACCAGGTGTCACACATTTAAAATACTATAGTAATTTATAGTAAAAGAAAATGTTTAGGAATAAGCATCATATTTTATAAATATATATTTACAACTCTTCATTAATAAATTACACTACATAATGTAGTATCATTAGTAACTATCATGAACTAATAGTAATTGCCATAGTATACTTTAGTCTTTATATAAATATATAGACCTCCTCTCCCTCTGTCATCTTTCCATCAAACAAGTTTCTTGTGTTAGCACAATGATTGGTTATCAACATCATCGACAAGATGGCATTACCAGGTTGCAGTAACGCACTAAAAGGTTTGTTGCCGACCACCGTAAAACAGGAAGAAGAAATCACCATTCTCGATATTATATGGATTTCTTTCATCAGCTAGACACTGGCCTCACACCTTTGTGAATGTCAGTGCTGTCACTTGTTGATTCGCGATCAGTAAATGTAACCCATGTGAATGCTACTGCGCTACCTCACTAATAAAAAGTAGCGACGCTACTGCCCAACACTGTTAATGTGATAAAATCGCTTTGGCCAGAGGAGCCTGTTGGTGCCCTGAAATTCACAAATCGATAACACAGTCATAATATATCATTCAAAATGAAAGAGTATGTGTTTATTTCTGTACACTCACGATAATGTCAAAAACCATTTGCTTTTATAAAATAAAAAAGGCTAGGTTGCATACCTGCAGATGCTTCCTCAGGCTCGATATTGAAGCTAAAAGTATTTTAACAGCTGGCAAACAAATTTTGCACTAACCTGTTATATTTGTGTGCCCTTTTCGGATTTCAGGGTAAAATTATTTAAAAATTTCCAGCAACGAAATGCATTTTTTATCACTCGCCATGATGGCAGCTTTCAGACTGGTTGTAGTAGCCTAATCATGCTTTCAGCGACACATAGGATTAATGTAACTGCTAGACATTGTGCGCCGCTATCAAACCGGAAAATCAGTCAAAAGCATTATAGCACCACTTTAATAAATGGCTTTAGCATATAACAAAAACAGGCAAAGCAACAGATAAATATCATTCAACATAATTAGATGTAACTCCATTTGTAATCTTTAATAATTTTATGAGAAACTGTAATTTAGTTACACATTTTTCTTAGTAACTGTAATGAGTTACTGTTTTATTTATATTTACATAAATTACGTATTGTCGTTACGTCACTAGTTACTCCCCAACACTGATGGACATACATGATCAATGCACTATATAAATACACATTACATTACAATGAGCAATGGAGAAAAAACAATTGTAGCCTTTTATAGCTAAACGAGTCAAGGGCTGCATCTAAAAGCTAAAAATGCGCCTTTCCACGCAACATATGGTGGTATAAAGACAACAAGAGAGTTCCAGATCCAATCATGTAGTCACATTTTGATGTGTATTCATTTGTTTAGATGTATTCATTTGCAGCCTAAGATTTCACAAACTGTGATTTTGATTCTGTGACAGTTGGCCTAAAAATAAATGGAGATATTATCTGAAATTTTGACGGGTGGTCAATTTATGTGTAAATTTGCCTTTTTGACCATTTTTTCCACTTTTGATGTAATTTCTAGACAGAAACATTCACTTAGTGTTCTACATTCGGTTATTTATCACCAAAGTCTGTTTTGTTTATCATTCGATCAATTTTATGCTGCCTCAGAAGTCTGTCCGAAATCAGTTTGAGGTGCCTTTGTGGACAAAGCTGCATGTGAAATGATTGTCTGATAGGGCAGCGAGGTAACAAATGAGCTGCCTAAGATTGCGGACAGAGATGATAAGCGTTTGTGAGAGACAATTGATAGTTGCATTCAAAATGTTGCAACAGACAGCAACAGTAGCCTGGTTTCCATTACAGATTTGCACAAAACTTTAGCAATATTTTCTAAAAACTATTGTGAAATGACAGCATTTCTTTTATCTATGGTTAAGTAACTAAAACTTGATTCTTCAAAATAAATAAATATATAAAATCATGATGACAAATGTTGATATGCTTACAGTATATGGCAGACACTCCACTAGCCATTATTTTAATCATAAGTAGGTGTGTCCAAGCATTATTACTCTGCTTTCTGGAATACTGGATTCTGATTGGTGAACCTTTAAAGGTAGGTTATTCCCAGATGCAACGCTGAAACTAATAAGAAGCTCATCCGGGCACTATGAATTACCTCTACTGTCAATAGTTTTAACATTATATGTTTATCTCGCCACTTTTCTTGACAGTTTGATGCCATCTTGTGACCAAATAAATCGTAGATTAGTTAGCTGAATTGATCTGTTTTTCTTTCTTGCTGCTAATAGCATGTTGGGTTGAATTCTGCGAGAACAAGCACCTAGATGTACATTATCCATAATAGCAAAAAGAAAACATCTGGGAGTGGTCTTGTATGAGATGTTTCTGAGAGCTTATAGTACACAATTTCACAGATGATCTGAATCAAGAATTTAGAATTTCAGTAGAGCATGCACGATCAAGGGAGCCGGTTTCTGCAAATAAACATGCAGACACAGCCTAACCTTAAAGATGACTATGTACACCAGGAGACATGCAATCAATCAATCAATCAATCAATCAATCAAGTTTTCATTGCAGTTTTATAAAAATATTCATTGTATGAATTGTCTGCTGAAACACTTAATGCAAGCATAAAAATGAAAGTTTTACAACATTAACATTTTATGGTTTATTGTCAATTAGAAGTTTCGTTTAGTGCAGTATGAAGGATATTTTCAGCTAATGATAATTTTGTGTACTGATTCCTTCATCTGATTAATCTTTAGATCAGCACTGATTTTACCTCTACTGCCTACAATATTACAAAATCCTGCAAGTTTGCTTCTGTGACAGCTGAACTGCAATTTATGCCTAAAACTTGGGTTTATGGTCAGCTTGTGTGTAAACGTAACATCTTTGTGTGTGTGTAAATTAATATTGTAGCAGTTAACCCTTTTATTACACTGGTATGATCAGTTTTGGCTGGTCACTGAATCGAACAATTACAACAGTGTGTTCATAACGTTCATTGCTTCACATCACCAGTTGCTAAGTTAAAATGTAGTTCCCATGCTGAGTCACTGAGCGCTTTTCATAAATCACACATTTTTGATGTTTTCAAACAAATTCCATTCATTTTAGAAATCAGACTATTAAATATACAAACTCGCAAAACCTAACATTAATGCTTTGTAAAAATACACACTGAGGACTATGAAGATAGCTAAAATAAACATTTTACATATAATCTGATCAGATACACACTGTTTAGGTGACAAACATTTACTGTATTCTTCTCCAGTTAAACAGCCACTTACTGTCATGTAGTTTAGAAGTTGATCTTGTAACATGTTGTAAATCCATCAGCTCCCTCCATTAACATGGCAGCGCCCATGACCTGTCATAAATTAAATAAAATTATCAGTATTAGGCTGACAAACACATATTTGAGAATGTGTATATATATATTAGATATTTTGCAATACAATTAGGACATTTGTCAATATTTGCAGAAAGGGAAAAATGAAACAATTCTAAATCATCAGGGCTGTGTCATGTAAGAAACTTCATCGCCATGTAAACTTTAAAGGGCACCTATGTTACATTTTCTTTCAAGATTTAAGAAAAGTCTTTTGTGTCTCCAGAATGCGTCTGTAAAGTTTCAGCTCAAAACACCCATCAGATTATTTATTATAGCTTTCGGAATATTGGAATTTTCTGTTTTAAACATAATGTAGCTATTTTCGCTGCTTGTGCCTTTAATGCTATTTCTCCCCGCCCACCGTTCCCACGTGCCTGTCAGAGGGTGCCTCAATCTCCACCTCACCTGCGTCAGATAAACAGCACAGTGACAGACATGAACAAAGCAGATCTCACGTAAAGTTTGTGAGAAATACTACAGTAATACTGCGTTCACACCAGATGCTGAAGAAGCGTCAAGCGCGAGTGATTTACATGTTTATTCAATGCAAAGGCGCAAATAGAAAAGACGCAATTCACGCGAATAAAGCGGCGTGATTTGAGCGTTTTGTGCGATTGACGTGCGTATCACGTGTTTTTCACGTCGAACGCTCAAGGACAAAAATCTGAACTTCAGTGGACATTCGCACCGCATTAACCTATCAGGAGCTAGCTCTTGTAGGGGCATGATTACAACATAGCACCTGTTTATCAAATTGGGCTCGGCTCAGTCAGAAGCACCGCTGAATGCTTTCATCATCCAGGTTAATTTTCTGGAGGAGTTTCCGCTTCTGTTGTGAAGTGAATTTGATGCACGAATGAAGCAAGTACACTCAAAATGTCCACGCATTTATTTAAGCACGAATAGCGTGATTTTTCTGTGTGTTCTGTGGCATCTGGTTTGAACAGCATTAGAACTTTCCCAATGATTATTTGATGTATTTGTTGTAGAGTTATGAGAACAATGAGTCAAACACAATCTCGTTACAAAGTTGTTACAAACTTTGCACTGTTTTTGCACAGCAAATGTGACAGGATACACATTAATATCCACTGCTGTATGGATATTCATTATGTTATTGTATAAAAATAAACTTGAGTTAACATTCATAAACCGGGATTGAAGCATCTTCTTTTATAATTGCACTGACATGCGGCTGTGAAGATAAAGTAAAGCTGAAGTAAATCACTGTAATTCAATACAAACATGCACTGTTTTAAAAACATTTTAAACTTGTAAAACTCATTCCTGATCACATTTAATCTTTTAATCCCAGTTGCTTTGCGCAAGTCCTGTCTTGTTGATTTTATTACGCATTAAGCTGCGGTCAAAATAGAGTTTGTGTGTGCGAAATTCTGTTGTATGGCGCTGCAAAAAAGGGCGGGATTAAACAAGATTATTAGACATTAAAAAAAGCGAGCTATTGCTCCATGTTTTAAAATTTCTGTCCAGAAAGGTCATGTTTTGATCCTCGATTGGTCTCACGCAGTCAAGTGATGCAATTTCGCAGGTCAGAGTATGAACGGAAGTCTATGGGGAGGAAAGTCAAGTGTGACCGAAGCTTACCTATAGAGACATCTTAATATGCAGCTGTCAATCAAATCGGTGGGTGGGGAAACCCACTCCTACATCACGTTGGGCCTCAAAATGGAAGGGATTTGGATCCAATTTTAACGTCAGGCAATTTTAAAAACAAGGCTTATTGTTTTTATATCATCCTAATATGACTGTGGACACACTGCGCCAACATGCAGCTCTGTCCAAACAGCTCCAAACCAAAATCCTTCTCGGAGTTTAGGTCCCTTTGTGCACAAACGCTGCTTGTAAAGTCATTGCCCGATAGGGCAGTGAGGCAACACGTTTTCGGACAAAGCCAACCAGACATCTTTGGCTTTGCTGGTCGGCACCTGAGGATCTGAAATGGGTTGATTAGGAGATGCAGGTGCAGCAGTAATCAATGAACACGAGCAGGTGGATTGTAACACAGGTGCGGTTCTTTTGTATGGACAAGTGAAGGCAGGGCTTTTGACTAGAAGGTAAAAGAGCTCCAGCTGGTCAGAGAACAGCACGTGCCTTTGCCAGGTGCTTTGACAATAGTTTTATACAACCTACCAGACCTACATAAAAGAAGAGGTTTGGTTCAAGCTTGTCTCCAGCAGCTGCGAAAAGTCACATGATTTTTTTATTTTTCACAAAAACAGCGATTAGGAGCTGACATTGAAAAAAAAAACAACAATAAAAAAAGCTGAGTGACAATATATCAGGGTTACATTTGTGTTTGACTTAATGGGCAATCACTGGTAATTAGCATCCTCGTCTAAATCATTAGTCAGGACAATTAATCTTAATGGCTGACCTCATAAACTTAGCGTTTGAACCACATTATGACTTTTTACTGTCGAAAGTGCCACACTTCATGTACTCCCTGACCTCTGCTCAACTATTTTAATGGAGTGGCAATGAAATAAATTAATAGCCGGAATTAAATAAATAAGAACAGACCTCATTTTGCGATCAAGCATGTGATCAATTTCATGTCTACCTTGGAGAGAAGTATCAAGTCATGTACTCAGCAAGCATGCAAGCACGTCTCCGGAGGAGCCCGATTTACAAAATGGCATAAGATCAAACACAGAACTTGAGATGAGGTTCAAATGCATTAATTAGATATGAACTACAGAGCTTTCATTGAATATTCAACAACTCTCAGAGAAATTCCTAGAATTATTCAAGAACGTATTCATGGTTATGTCCCACTGATATTAGATGTACTTCTCAGAAATACAGAAGTCAGAGACAGTTCTCACAAAATGCACTAATGTTGAACATAATGTACGACACGGAGACATGCGTGACTGTCAAATATCACATTTCGTTTCAAGGGCCGTGAGTCACAGTGTAATGGAACAATCATCACATCTCTTGACGGGGTCTTTCTTTGGCTGTTCGGGTCATTCTGTGTAATGATCCACAAATTCAGTCTTTTGAGCAAACTGACCGCTCTGTTGACCAACCACAAAGGCGACGAGAATATTACCACAATTGAAGCAGAGACATACTGTATCTTTTCTTCTGTGTCCAGATGAGAATGAGAGACATGCTTTATATCTGAATGAGTAGAATTAAAAGCTACATCATTGCTTTTGTAATAGAAATAAAACCTTAAAATGTATTTGATCTGCATACTTATTATACGTTTATCTGTTCTTATCTTTCTAGGTACTGGGTCAGTAAGCAGTGCAGAATAATAATGCTTCATACAAACGAATACTGTTTTTTTTTCCTCTATAAACCTTTTATGAAAACGTCTTTCTCTTTTGCAGCTAAAAGCTACTGTAGCTTACTTTAGAACGTCACATTGGAGCATTGCTAATATTAAAATGAAAGCTTTTTTTCCATCCAAAGTTGGCCAAAAGTTCAAATTATGTATGTACATTATGCTTGTATGCGTTTCTGTATGTATGTATGTATGTGTTACGGTCACCAGCGATTCAGCCTGTGTAGATTGTTGAAGAACTACAAATCTGAACTACAATGAATGAACTACAAATGCCACCCAAATGCATTCCACTCACACACCTGATTCAGATCCCTAATGATTGCAAACACTGGCAGCTAAAGCTGTTTAGTACTATTTGGCACAGGCTATTTATACACCTCTCAAACACACACATTGCTGAGTCTTGTTGGTTTCTAACCCTGTAACATTATGAAGCATTTACTGGTTTAGTATCTCTGTGTTTTGACTCTTACTTTGCTTCATGGTTTATCCTGCTTGCCATCTAGCATGACCTTTGCCTGTTTTAGACTAAGATTTTAGATTACCTTTGTGCTTCTGTTTTACTCCTGTTTTGACCATTGCCTGCCTGGCTATTCTTTGTACTGTATACTGCACAAGGATCCCCAACTCCATTGTCCAGTGTGCTTCAGTTACAGTATATATATATATATATATGTTACATGAGAATCATGTTGGCAGTAGCTAATAATACAAAAAATGGGTCCAAATGATTTTTTTATGCCAAAACTGTGAAAAGACTTTTTTGCAAACTTTCTACAATAAATGTAGCAAAATAATGTATGTAAATTATGTCCCGGTGTGCGGGAGACGCAGAGTAAAAAACATTCCTTATTATACCCTGAGCAAAGCATTGTCAAACATAAGGGAAAACCAACCCCCAAAACCAGCTGGACATGATAGCAAAGTTGAGTAGATAAAGTGGGGGAGAAGAACATTAGCATACTCTCCTCAGGCCATGACTCAGCAATAGTAAATATATTGTATATGGAAATACAATCAATGAATGTTTCTGTTGATTTCATCACTACAACGCTCAAGTCATAAACTGTCAAATGACACCAAACATGACAAATATATATAAAGGAAGATCACAAGCAGATGAATTGTGTATGGTGAAAGGCACATGGTTACTGTAAGCAAATGGTAGAGATGTGTATTGGAGCTGTGATGAACTGCCACGCCAGGAGGACTCCCATGCTTGGAATGTCTCAGTAGTCCTTCGTTAGCATAAAAGGAGTAGCATATAATATTTTCTCAGCTTACACATCCTTTGCAATGCTAGGTTCATTATTTTCAATGGAGAGATCGTGGGAGAGATGGGCACATGGCGTGCAAGCTCACTCACATATTCCAGATTTCAATGATTAAACATTTGAGTGTTTACAGTTTCTCAGACATGGTAAGCTATGTGTTTTTCCGACTATGAATGTCAATGGTTAAAGGTATTAAAAGAACAAAAAAAGACAATCAGGTTTGTAACAAGTGAAGATTAAGTAAATGATGAAATAGTTCATCCAAAACTTATCTTTTGAATGTATCAAGCTGCTGTGCTAAACCCATTATAATGTTTTCAGTGAATATTAAACAACTGAAAGTGATGCAGTTTATTTAGTATTTCTTAGATTTGATATGTTTTAAAAGTAACTTGAAAGTAAATCTGATTACTTTTTACATTAAGTAATTAGTAATGTAATCAGATTACAATTTTCCAGTAGAAATCAGTAACTTGTAATCTATTACTTTTTTAAGTAACTTACCTAACACTGGCGACTGAATAAAGTTAGATTTTCCGTCTGCTTGTTCATGACTATGATTTGTTTTGAATGCTATTATTTCCCAGAAATAATCATAATACAGTATACATCACTTGATTTATTTTATTTTTTTTTTAAATATGCAGTTAGACCAATCTAAAATGTCCCATAAAAAAACTGTATTAAAATCTCTATTTCTCATCCTTACAGAAATGGCAGTCGACATCAGCTGCCCAGCTAATATAGCTTCACATAAAGTAATAAGTGTGAAACGTTTTGCAGTAAGCTTCATACAGAGGAGCGCTGAATCCAATCGCATTCATTCACTGCATCTCAAACAGAATTTTTATATATAACTACGGGCCAAATATAATAACTGTCTCTGGCCACTTTCTTTGAGTCTGTAGTATTTGAAGCCTATCCCATTTGCTGCAGCGGTTCCAGACAATGCCTCAGAAAACCAACCATGACTTCATTGGATCTCTGTATGCTCCTTCTCTCCCCTGTCCTCTCTCATAGCTGTTTGTGTGATGTGATGTGTTATTGAGATACTGAAGTGCAGGGAAGTAAAACTTGTGGTGTGATAATGATCAGACTCCCTTCCTGGTACGGCAGAGGGGGGCTTGACAGGCGGTGAGGGTGTGAAGGAAGCACTTGATGAATCCGAGTACTTCCTGCACAGTCATACACTTCGATAAACAGATCAATAGCGTTGTATGAGCATCATAGCAAATGACACGGAGCCAAAAAAGCATTGTTGATTTTTGGGGGGGTTTGTTTACAAGATGAGACGGCGATGCATCCAACACATGGTCGATGACCTTTGAAAGCGTGCCCACTAAAATATTAGTGTCTTCGACTCCGGCTCATGTTCCACTTAAAATCTGGCACAACAAGGGAGGCCGCCGAAGTTCAGCATGGTGACAGTTATATATGAGTAAATCATAACCACTTTAGGGCGTAATTTTCTCCACTTCGGCTTTTGCTGAGAATCCATTCTGCTGTCTTAATTGCCAAGCGGCACCACTTACATTAAGTGCACTGTGCCCTTGTCACGGTAATGCTGAGGCCTAGTCACTCTCCGTGCGTGCAGGAACAGTTTGATTGCCATTGTTATTTCTGACTCTCTTTACCAGCCCCGCATTCTGGCCACAGCTTTGCTTGCGGTATAATCAGAGCTTCTGAAAAGTGCTTGGTAGACAGTATCATGCTGTGTGTTGTCGGATCTGTGAGCTTTCTTTCTCCCACTTTCCATCGGCTCCGTCTTTGGTTTTGTCGAGGTTATCGGTGCTCTCTGTTTACCCCCTGTAGAAGTGCATCTTCGCCTCGATGCGACCAGCCCCAGCTTGCCAAACACCATTACTGAGTCTAAGCTTCAATTTCTCTCAGTAAACACCTGAGACTGCAATGTGTTTATATTCCCAGCAGTGTGTCTCGCGGTGCTGCTTGTTGAGCTAAATGCTCCTCACGTTTAAACAGTCAACAGTTCTGTAAAATTTCCCTCACGTTTCGACGAAAACATCTCTTTACATGCAACTTTATGCAATGACAAGGACTTTCCATCAGCTGGTTGCGGTAAATCAATTTGCAGTGTGGTAAATACAAACCCGATTGTTTTCCAGTCAGACACGCTGTCAACGGCGGCATTAATCTTGAGGCTTCGCTGCGATCTGACAGTTTTGCTGGAATTTTTCTCCTCACCATGTCAGGAGGAGTACAAAAAAAAAAGGGAAAGCCCTACGATGGAAAATGAAGTTAGAATATGAGGAATGAAAGACCTTGGTGGAGCAAGGGCACTTAAAACCAGCAATTCAATTTTTGGGGACAGATCTCCCTTTTTCTTGACTTATTCTAATCCAATTTCTTTTATTCCAGCGCATCGCTCTCATTCCCTCCTCCTCTTTTGTCATACGCACATTAATGTGGTGGCGTATGGAAGGCAGGGATTATGGAAAGTAATGATTTTTCAGGGCCTGATTTTCTCCCGCTGGAGTCCGAGGAGGAATTAACCGGCATGGGGTGAAATACCTGCCTACAATGACACGCGCCGGGAGAGGTGACCGCGCTGGGATTTCAGGACGTGATTGAATTGTGGCGTGCGAAAAACCTAATGGTGCACATTTTCTGTGTGAATGATCCCATAAATCCTGGGAAAGGATTCCAGGTAG
The DNA here is from genome assembly GCF_052040795.2 of Danio rerio. Taxonomy (NCBI): domain Eukaryota; kingdom Metazoa; phylum Chordata; class Actinopteri; order Cypriniformes; family Danionidae; genus Danio; species Danio rerio. The sequence goes on along the minus strand of NC_141022.1, from coordinate 30,894,197 downwards.
AAAAACACGGCTGGCACAGACGGGTGCAGGATTGGATATTAATGCTGTAGTAATAAAGTGTGTCTTTCCCTTCAAAACCACTGTCCTTTTAAAGTGCGCAGTCTGCTCGTGATGAAGTAATGTCAATAAATTTGAGGGAAAACCTGATAAACATGCTGTTAAAGTGTTGATTTTTTTTACCGATGGGGTCAATATGTAAGTCTGTTTCTGCGCCAAAGTATACAGAAAAAAAGCTGTACTTCCTATAATTGCTACTATATCTCACTCTGTATTCCACAGTTGTTGCTCTTATTCATATTTCTGCAAATGCAGATCTTGCTACAGCAACTTTATATCACAGAATTGCTTATTGTTTGCAGTTGCTTTATTTTTTATGCAGCATGGTCCTTTTTTATTTTAATTAAATTCTTTATTACCTAATCATTGCATAGCTGTGTCTGTTTTACAATTGAGCTGTATTTCATAATTATAACTTATCAAACATATTCTAACATTTGTAATGTCTTTATAATAGCCATACCTACACTATTTTCAAAATTACATTTGGGTGTTTTCATAATTGTGTCTCAATTCCTCTTAATTGCAAATTTATCACAATATACCGATTTGGTAACACTTTAACTACACACTATGAATAATTTATTAAGCATTGGAAATTAGTAATTCATCATCTGTTAAGTATTAAATATGCATTAATAGACATTAGTTAGAAGGTTATAACTGCAGACACAAAAACTATTCTTGACTTATCAGCACATGTACAATGCTTATTGATTGTATTTTCATACTTTGTTAATAATTATTAGTTCATTGGTAAAGTAAGTATTGCATTATTTACAAACCAGTTATTTAAAAATTGTTGGTGCTATTTTAAGATCATTCAGAGGGAGTGAGTAAAATATTAATAAAGTATTAAAATTAACATTTATATATCTTATTATTCAGGCATATACTGAAAGATAATTTGTATGTTAATAAATGCTTTATTAACTCAACTTCATCCAGTTTTGTGACCTAATCTAAAGTGAGGACTATGTATACTTTATAAATTCATAATAAAGACAATTAAAGGCAGTTATATTGCAAACAGAAAAAAATAAAATGAATGACTTTATTAATTTCTATTCGTTTGAAGATGCACAAATAAAACTGTATCAAATGAAAAAATAAATCTTTGCAACCTTATCTACAATAAAATTACTGTACAGTATAAACTTGGCGAAATAACTAAATTGAAATGTTGTATCGTAATATATTTTTATGTTATTATATTGTTGTTGATTTATTCAATTTTATTTAGTTTTATTATTTCTAATTGTATTTTGACACTTCTGTTATTCGGCAATGTTTTATTTATTTATTTATTTATTTATTTATTTATTTATTTATTTATTTATTTATTTATTTAACCTTCAAATAACAGACAGGCATTTTCAACTTCCATTGTTAAACATATACTGTATAACATTACATCTAAGCACCATAAAATAAACTAAATAAAATAGTACAAATAATAATAATAATAATAATAATAATAATAATAATAATAATAATAATAACAATAATAAAACCTTAAATCATTCTAATACAAATGAAAATAAATTCAGTGGGGTCAATCCATATAAGCTGACAAAAGTTTCTAGAGCTTTGAGGGACTTTTTGTTTTTTCCTGTTTTATGGATTTAAATAAAATGCTACAATCATTTTTAAATGCTTTAAAACAGGGAGAAACTTTAACATTTGTGTATAAAAAAATGTTGCTACAATCAACATATTATCACACAAAAATTCTATTTCTTCGTTTTCATAAAAGAAAATCAAAAGCAGGTACTGTATTACCATATTCTTTGAGAGGAAAGGATGAAGTATTTAAAAAGATTTGGAATCCATTTTTGAACTACATTAAAACAGTACCACTTCATTTGATTTGACAAAATGTTTTTGTTTCTACTAGCTTATACTGTATCTTCTCCCTTTTTATTTATTTATTTAATTTTACTTATTTATTTAATATACTGTGTATGTTTTAATTTAGTTTTTTTGCTGTTTTGTTTTGATGTTCTGTATTGTTAATTCTTGAAAAAGCGAAATAAAAATATATAATAAAAAAAAGCAGGTATTACTTTTTTTGTAATAAACCTCTCATTTAATGTCATTCGACAATGTTTACAGTTTACTGTAATTAAATTTTTAAAATAAGAATGCAAACATTTATTGTTTAATTGATACTAAGCCTTTAATTGTCATTCATAAGGGATTTATAAGGCATAAATAGTCCTCACTTTAGATTAAGCAATAAAACTACATGAAGTTGAGTTAACAAAGCATTTATTAACATACATTGTAACTATTAATATAAGCCTAAATAATAAAGTATATAAATGTTGATTTCAATAGTTTATTAATCATTTACTAACTTAAAGCTATTTACTACTCTAGAATATAAATGGTTTGTAAATAATGCAATGCTGAATTTAGTAATGAACAATTAACAAGTAGTAAAGTATGAAAATACAATTATTAAGCACATTTGTAGCTGTATTTATAAACTGCTTACTTACGTCTATATGTAAAGTTAATGCTTAACAAATAATGAGTTAACTATTTGCTAATGTTTAATAGATGATAGATAGTGTGTAGTTATAATAAAGTGTTACCTAAATCTTTAATTATAATAATAGTTTTAATTGTGACTTTAGTTTATGAGTGTTGTGACTACAATGTGACTGTAAGTAATAACCATACATTAACTGTTTTTGCCAATATTTGCTTTATATCTCACAATTGCTACTTTTAACAACTTACACAATTAAAAAAAACTAAACTATTGAACGTATTTCTTGCAGCAGACAAATTATCATTGTGCATTTATTACCCACAATGTGACTTGTATCTCTATTTCAACCTCACCCTTTTTTCTTCTCAAATTCTTAGGCAAGAGCAGACTTCCACAGATCTTGAGCACAATATAGAGCGAGGGCCTATATATAGGGAAGAAAGGGAAGTGCAAGCTAATAATAGTGTCTTAACATAGTACTCACCCCCTTTCTCAGTCTAGGAGTCTTTCATATCCCTTCCTTTATTGTAATGCTTTCCTAAGAAAGGCTTTGCTCTTCTGACAGCTTCCTATGCCACCTTCTACATCGTAGGTGGAAGTGTGTGGTAAATCCTTCCTCTGGACTCACCATTCAGTCCCAGCTTTTTTCCTCTTCTGTGGATTAAAAGAGAAACGTAAAATAGACAGCAATTCAAAATGTTAATTTCCATACAGTAAGCAATAAGTGTCAAGTGTCTGTGTTGTGTTCCATGTACTTTAGTTGATTCCTTTGTTCTGATTTCCGGCCGTTTTCTTTCACCCCTGTTTTATTCAGTTCATCAGGTGTTGTGGATTTATACTCCTGTGTTTTGTTCAGTCTTTGGTCCGGTATTGTATTGCCACAATCACTGTCCAGGGTTTGATGTTTCCTGTTCCTGTTGTGAGTGTTAATATTGTAAATAAATACGTGTTTTGATAATTCCTGCGAACCAGTGCTTCTCTTTATAGAGAGAATGTGACAATAAATTTGACTTGTGCCTACATTGATTTACCAGTATCAGTGCAAGTGCTAAAAACATAGCATGATGCTATCGGATTTCCACAGCCCTGGTGGTGAGCTTGTTTTGTGTGAAGAATTAGGTCAGTGTGACCATAAAGGTTGGTGTCTTCACTGCCACGGTGACTTTCCCCTGAGAATATTGCCAGCCATGCACTTTCGAGCATTAGTTAAACCCTGGACAAGGCCAAACTAAACGCATGGCGGTGTCACAACTGTGCTGACAGCATAGCCTTTTCCATCAGTTTTCGGTAAAAGCAAACAGAACCTCTGCTCTCTTAAAGCCACCTTGCTTCAAATGAGCATGAGATATTAAAAGCATTTTTACAACCCAATTAATTGCCTTCACATTGTAATAAGTACAAAATGTTTCCCTCTGGATTTCAGAGGACCTAGTTAGCTGTTAAAACTAAAATTAAGCAAAGCTATTAGAAACTGTTCCAAAATTATCTTCAAACTGCACAGCAAGTGAAATAAACCTAATTTTGATGAGCTCCTACGGCACAGGGAACAATACAACTGAGTTTAAATCTCAAAATCAAAAGATATTTCCAAGAGCTGACATTTAGCAGGCCTAATGTGATCTTGGGGTTTTCCTTCAGGATTCCTTCGCCTCTTGAACACATATAATAAGGTTTCTTTCTTCCATAGCAAAATAAATTCAACCCATTTATGAGTCTTTTTAAAGACTGCTGAGGATGGAGTGGTGGCAAATCCTCCCTGGGTTTCTTCATTCCTCCCAGCCAAGCAACTTCTAACAGAGCAGAGCCGAGCAGGAGGAACATACAGCAGCGGCATTGTGGTAATGAGCACCCTTTCACTAGAGTGATTTTGGGTTGTTCGTGTGTTATGTTGTCAGTTTATTTCTTGTAGTGTAGATGTTGCTGTCCGAGGCTTGACAAGGAAAGTGGTCCAGAAAAGAGGGAACCATTTAAGAGTTTCTTAAGCAGGAAGTTTGAGTGTTGAAGCTTAACAGCTGTTCTAGTGTGGAAGGCAGAGCACGACTCATTATCCGACTGTCTGGCGAGAGTGTTGTTGGGGAATTATTGGCACTGGCATATCATTAACAAGGATGCTTCAGTGCAGTGCACCGCTGAAAGACACATTCATAAGGGCCTTCAGCAGTCCTGCAACAGCTCAAGTCATCTTGCCTTTGCATGTAGATGTAAATTTCGCCACTTGTCTTTATATAACCTGTGGGTTTGTTATGCGGCAGCTGGAGTTCTCTTACTACACTGGTTGTTGTTGTGTTTCTGTCAAGTGGTTGCCTTACTTAGCAACAGCCTTGCATTCAAACATTGGGTATCAACAATAATTGTCTGCAACTTTATTTTGAGTGTTTGCTTATGCAGTACTGAAACAAGAAAAAGTAAAATGAAGAGTTTTACATTTATACATAATAAAGCATATTGCAAATTGTCACAATCACAAGTAAGCCAGACTTGTAGATCGCTGGGAATCATTCACTTTCACTCAGCAGTACAAATCTGTCAACATTTGGACAACAAATCCTGTCATGCTCTTCACACTGACACCTGTTCTGGTTTTCCTGCTGATTACTATCGCACAGCTGAAGCTGTTCAGAATTGATTACATAGACTTTAAAAGCAGAACACAAACACACACACACCCACCCACCAGTTGCCGAGTCTTGTTTTACTGTTTGTGACATTACGACACATTTTCCTTTCCCTGCCTTTTCTTGCTGTGTTAGAACCTTGCCTTGTTTTATTGTTTATTCCTATTTGCTGCCTGCCTTTTGACCATCCGCCTGTTTACTGACCACAACTCTGGATTTCCTGTATACATCTATTTGCCCCTGTGTTGACCGTTGCTTGCCTGAACATCCTCCAAAAAAAATCTACATTTGGATCTGCACTTCTTTGTCAGCGCCCCTTACATTACACAAATATTAGTTTTGGAAAATTTTCTGATTATCCAAAGTTCTGAAAAAATGGGTTTTAAACATTGTCTATTAAACCTGAACACCACATTGTTTTTTATCATTAATAATAATAGGAAATATTGCTTCAGCATCAGATCATAATGTTAGAATATTTTCAGAAAGATCTGAACACTGAATAAATTACATTTGAAACCAGGAATCATTTAAATTGGCAGTAACATGTCACAAAATTACCTTTTTTTTACTGTGAGTGTAAGAAAATTAAAAACATTATTAAATCTTAAAAACCACATGTTGGTTCAGTAGACTTAGTAAAGTTTGATAGACGAAATTCAACACATTAATATGCCAATATAATGCTTTTGTGTCAACAGATTGCAACAAAACTTACATAAAGAAAAAAAAAAGAATACTGATGAACGAGCCATTTTGTAATTCATTCATTCATTCATTTTCTTTTCGGCTTAGTCGATTTATTAATCTGGGGTCGCCACAACGGAATGAACCGTCAATTTATCCAGCATATGTTTTACGCAACGGATGCAACCCATCATTAGGAAACATCCATACGCACTCATTCATACACACATACTACAGACAATTTAGCTTACCCAATTTACCTATACCACATGTCTTTTGGACAGTAATGGGGTTTCCCAGTACTGGGTTGCAGCTGGAAGGGCATTCACTATGTAAAAAATATGCTGGATAAGTTGGCGATTCATTCTGCTGTGGCGACCCCTGATGAATAAAGGGATTAAGCCAAAGGAAAATGAATGAATGAATGAATAAATGAATGAATTTGTCACTATTTCAAAGATTCTTTCCTATTGACATTATGGGGTTATTCTTGAACAATTTTGACCAAAATAGTGAATTGAATCACCCCAGGCTCACTGGAGATATGTGCCCAGGACTACGTTTTTTAGAACCGCCAAATATGTACCCTTGGCCTACATTGTCTTGCCATTTTTTCCCACAAATCCACTAGAGGCCGCTATGCATATTTTTGACAATTTCAAATTAGTTACTGGGGCACATTTTCGTAAATGTGCCATTTCTTGTAAATCCACCAGAGGCCACTGCATACATCTCTGAATATTAACGTATTTCTCATGTGTGTCCGTGAGGGAACAAAATGCATAAAAGTTTTCAAAAGCAAACTAGATGAAAAAAGCCTCATGGCCACATGCTTCTATCACAACCTCATTTGCAATTTTTTGGTCTCATTTTACCTGATTTCTGAAACCATCCTTCACCGGATTCATAACCAGTTTGTGCCATATGGTGTATGGTGCCGTACATTTTGGAATAAGGCTGTAACATTATAAAATGTGGAAAATGTGAAGCTCTGTGAATACTTTCTGAATGCATTGTATATGTCCCAAAAATTCCAGATACAGACAATTAATATAATCAGCTGTTTGAATAAATCAAACAAATTAATGAGTCAATGATTTAAATGATTCTTTAAGACAGTTAGCACCACAGGGTGGCAATTTTACTTCTTTATTTGAAGAAAAAAGTATCATATTACCATATTATTAAAAAAGAGATAGTTCACCCAATAATACATTTATGTAATCATTTACCTCCCTCCATGTTGCTTCAAATCAGTTTGAACTAAATTGCTTAGTGGAACATTGAAGATAATTTGAAGAATGTTGGCAATCAAACTGTTTTGTAAAAGAAGTAAACATCTGTACAAATAAATTCAAATATAACTTGGTCAATTAAGTATAAAAATATTCATTCTTTCATTCATTCATTTTTTTTTCAGTTTACTCCCTTTATCAATCTGGGGTTGCCACAGTGTAATGAACCACCAACTATTCCGGCATATGTTTTATGCAGCAGATGCCATTCCAGCCACAACCCAACAATGGGAAACATACACTCTTGCATTTACACACATAACTACAGCCAATTTAGCTTATTCGATTCACATATACCACGTGTCTTTTGACTGTGGGGGAAAACTAAGCACCCAGAGGCAACCCACGCCAACATGAGGAGAACATGCAAACTCCACACAGAAATGCCAACTGACCCAGCCGGGGTTCAAACCAGCGACCTTCTGGCTGTGTGGCAAAAGCAATGCCCACTGCAGCACATTGTCACCAGTATAAAAATAATTGTGTAATAAATTCTGGGTTTAATAAATTTAAGCTGCTTCTGGCGATGCGGTGGCGCAGTAGGTAGTGCTGGTGCCTCACAGCAAGAAGGTCACTGGTTCGAGCCTCGGCTGGGTCAGCTGCCATTTCCATGTAGATTCTGCATGTTCTCCCCGCATTCGCGTGGGTTTCCTCTGGGTGCTCCAGTCAAAAGACATGCGGTACAGGTAAATTGGGTTGGCTAAATTGTCCGTAGTGTATGAGTTTGTATGGATGTTTCCCAGAGATGGGTTGTAGCTGGAAGGGCATCCGCTGCATAAAACATATGCTGGATAAGATGGCGGTTCATTCTGCTGTGGTGACCCCAGATTAATAAAGAGACTAAGCAGAAAAGAAAATGAATGTATGAATGAATGAATGAATGAATGAGTTATTTCTAAAGTTACTTTTTGTAAAGTCTATGCTTTTCAAATTTATCACAATGATGACTTTAAACTTTCTTTGGGGGTCATTTGGAAAGCTACTATTCAAAAAAGAAAAAAAAGAAAAAGTAATATTCCCCACAGTTTCCACTGTGCTTTGTGTAACATTTAGAGTTTTTCCTGCTGGCAGATATTATGCACATTTCAAAATACGACTTGAAAATATCAAATGTCATCCTCATCAAAGATGAATTAGAAGCAACAGCATCTTTTGAATTTTGCTCATTTCAATAACAGATTATTTGTCCTTTTTGTGTAATTATGCTTCACAGATGTTCTCATGTGGGACGGGATAACAAGCATGAGATTTGTGTGGAGCCAGATAACCTGTCCCAGCTGTTCAGATCAACAAGTTCTGTCAGCATTAATGCAAATAGAATCTTACCAACCAATACAACCGCAGAGCACAGAGCCGGTGTGAGTTTCAGACAGACAGTGCAGGTCTGCTGGGAGAACTAACAATAAAAGCACAGTCCCAATGGACTGACAAAGATGGCGGCATTAAGTCTGTGAAAACACAGTGTACAATGTTACCAGGATGTTTCTGGAATTAACTGTGATTAACTCAAGCATTGCGGAAATAATGGCCGATATTTAATTTTGAACTAATAACACTTAATTTATGTCAAATTTTATGTTTAGTGGAAAAACGTAAGACTTGCAAAGGGTTCAGTCACTCTCAGTTAAAGAGAACAGTTTCCTTCCAGGGGTGCGTTTCCCAAACCATCCCCCTATCCATCGTTTGAATCAAGTTAGGTATAACATAAAACGCTCATAATGATGCTCTTAATGGGGTCAAGTAACAACTTCTTTAGAGAAAAAAAACATTTTTTTTTTTGTGCAAATTATTGTTTTACATGCACTTGCATTAAAAAAAAAAAAGTTTTGGCAAAAACATGCACTCATTTTCCATATTAATTAAATTATATGTAAATGACACATATTGGACCTATATATGTTTCCATTACAAATATTATTAAAATATTCCACATAAAATAACTAAGCTAACATATGTATTCGAATCTCATATATAAATCATATAAATTATGAATGGATGTACAGATGTTACTACTTCAATGTGTTCCTTGTACCGCCATTCATGCCGCGGCGACGGCGGTGCTTGATGCGCCAGCAGCATTTGACCGCTGGGTGGCACTTTAACCACAGATATTCAGCTTTGCCTTTTCACAATGCTAAACAGACTGTTCTGTAGGCGTAGCTTACTGTATGTGATGTGATGTGTTCAATTAAAATATAATTTTAATTTAGTTTTTCTGGTAATAGACATGCTCTTACACTATACTATGCTGTAGAAAAGATACATGGTGAGAAGTCAAAAAGCTAATATAAGAATTAAGTTATTAGCCTTCAGTGCCCGATTAAATTGCGTTGGGGTGAAAATAATGTTTTGATTTCTTTGACTATCATGGCAATGTTATAATCTCAAATCTTAAACGTGCGCATATGAAAAACAGCAAAATAATATAGATTATCCTGCCGATAGAGCACATCACCTCACAGTTGTGAACTTGCGATCACCTCAACTTACATTTAATTTTTTTTTTACCTGGTTTATTGTAAACTTATTAAGTGCAAAGAGGATTCGTTTTGGAAAATAGAATTGAAGAAATGAAAGACAACTAAAATGAAAGCACAAACATTCAGTACAAATAATTAGTCTTAAATAAATAAATAAATAAATAAATAAAGCAGTCTTTTAGTCTAAATATAGAGAGATGTAGTGTTTGCTATTTTGATAGAACTAAGACTAGACATGTTCATTTATATTTTTAATTTACGTTTTTATTTACATTTTCGTTGTTGATTATATTTACGATCTCATTTTATGTTTCAATTATAGTACATAATAATAAACGAATAATGAAAATAAATGAATAATGAAAATATTACATAAATTAAGTCTGGCAGGTTTATTTTTAATAATTTAGTTTCAGTTCCGTTTTTTTGTTTCAAAATGTCAATGTTCTGCTTTAAAGTATAACTGTTGTTTTGTTTTGTTTTTTTACTTAATGGCTCAGTATGTTTTGTATTTTATTTTCATATTCAGTCACCTTGCATATGCGTGTGAAATATAATGCCGCATAACCGCGGAAAAAGAAGAAAAGGCTGTCAGTTAAAGCTAATTAATCAAAATAAGCTATATTAAAATACAGCATTTATGTTAATACAGGCAGAGTGTGAACAAACGGCTAAGATATGTGCTTGCCTTGTCCCGCAAGTTTATTTTTAATAATTTAGTTTCAGTACTATTAATTTTTTTCTCAAAACGTCAATAGCACCTTCAATAATCTAAACATTAAAGATGGACCGCAAGATGTGTTGAGTGGCTATATGTGAAGAACAATGGCAAAGCTAAGTGTGATTATTGTAATAAACTAATAAGTTATAAAGCAGAGTCCCGACCAACAGGACTGACTAAGCATATGCGGTTGGCTCATTCTTCACGAATATAGAATTAAAATTATGGCGCGTTAGGTTCATTGTGCATCCTGCAGGTGCAACCAACAAGGGTTGTGCATTTGAGTTTAACTTTTTGAGCGTTATAAGCAGCTCGTTGTTAGTTTTTATTTAAATATATCGAGCCGAAACTAAGCAGCGCATTCTCTCCGCCTCCTCGTTTATAACCAGCGGGACACGCCACTGAAGCAGTGGAGGACACTCCGTCGTTCATAATCTTTGCTGATGTGTCGGAGTCGAAAGAATATATCAAAGAGGAATGTTCTTTTGACAGTCCCGATATGTTCAATCTTTTTTTCCCTGTCATTTCTCTTCAGCAAATTATATTTTTAAAGCTGCTTGATTCTTTTAAAACCGAAAGCAGAGCCCGTCAATTGGTGTTTTTTCATAAGATACTCCTCTATCAAGGTTTTATTTTATGAGTATTCTTTAATGTGCTTTTTAATAGTTTTATTTTATTCAAAGCAGCACCTAAAAGCGAATTTATCCTCAAAACGTGGCATGAGAGCGATGCATGTCATGTGTCGCATATTGCCTTTTTTTCTGATCTTTTTGCATAAAGGTTTTAATCAAAAGACAGGTAATTTAATTACTTTCGATGTGCTAAAATATTTGTTAAATAAATGTTATTTCAAAAAAAGCATATGCAATGTGCTCTGACAGGTAAAATCCGATTCTTTCTCTCTTTCAAGTTCAAAGCAAATTTGAATGCCAAAGGATTTTAGATATGCATATACAAGACTATGTAGTATATTAACATCAACAAATTAATAAAATAAGTAGCAAATGAGAAATAAATGACAGACAAGTTGAACAGACATTATCTCTAATTATCAGAATTGCAAGATTAAAACAGCTGAATATAGGCCTAAATAATCTAGAAAGCAACTACTGCGCGCTGATATTTCTTCTTCTTTTTTTCGGAATAACGAACAATTTCAACCGCGGGGAGATACCGACAGCTTGATTTGCAGTATTTTCTAACATGTTAGAAGCGGGCAGCGGACATCAGCTAGCCGTAAAGACGGGCCCGCACAAAAAAAAAACATGGCTGCCGGTGGAGAAGCGGCTGTGCCCTCAGCAGCTGATTGAGACGGAGCTGCATATCCCGAGTGCACTAAATACTCCGAGATCCGGGAGAAATTCTACCCGATAATCCAACACATACAAAACAACTTTGAGTCCCTGTCGAACAGAACCCATCTTACTGGGGGAGTGTGTGTGCTGCTGTGTGTTCACCCAACAATACCCGCTCCTGTCTCCAACACACAAATACTGGAACTCTTTATGTGGACTTACTTTTGATAATAGGCTACTATTATTACCTTTATCCTGTTTAATGTTATCAAAAATCTATTTTTATTTTTATTATTATATTTTTATTTTTTATTCTATTTTTATTTTTATTAATCATTTTTTTATTAGCCTATATGTTATTTTCATATTTGTTTGCACTACTGCCCTTTTTGCACTGTCTTGTTTGTGAGACGCGCACTGCTTTGGCAAAACGAATGTACAGTTACTTGTCATGCCAATAAAGCACCTCAAATGTGAAAATAGCCTAGGCAACAAATAACAAATAGTAGTGTAATAATAACAAAAAATGCCCTTTTTATTTTCATACAATAGGCCTATGTGTGGGTTTTGACAATATGTGTTTAATTAAGCTATAAAGATCAGATGAAATGCATAGTGAAATATGAAATAAATGTCTCTTTTGCTGAAAATTTAATTAATCTATATATTTATTATTTTAAAAATCAACTCATTTTTGCCCAGAGAAAGAGGCGCGCGGCACTAGCGGACATGGGGTGCTTTTCCAAAAAAAGACGTACAGTAACTTGCAGCTGAACTATGCACAGTTTGGGGAAAAAAAGGATATAGTGATGCATGTCCCCCAAAACCCCTAGTTTCTCTGTCGCAGATCCATCATTTAAATCAGGTTAGTTATAAGTAAAACGCACATAATGATAAAGCACACCATCATCACGAGGGCAATTAAATAGACAACCTAAACATATTTTTAATTGTTTATTTATGTAATGTGAGTTTTTATAACTTTGTTCTTTAAATTATTTATAACTTAGGCTATTCTATCGAGATGACACCATAAAAGGCCTTCAATGCATTGATATAGGTAATAGGGATACAATGAAAAGCCGATTTTCACTATTGACCCTGTTTTTATTCATTGACGGCTTCCCAACGCCGCTTTTCTGTTGCGCGAAAAAAAGCTGCTGCAAATAAGCAAATTTATGACAAAACAATTTTAATAGTTTCATAGTAGTAGCTGGTGTGCTTCATCTGCGTGATTCTGATTTGACATTCTTCCGCTAAACTTGCACTGTGTTGATGTGTAAATGGACTATGTGTTGATGTGTTAATGGGCTATGATCTTTGCTATTGAGTTCTCTTTGCAACTTTCAATTTCGAGGTGGGGGAAGTGGGAAGAGGCAATTCAAATGTACCATCTCTAAAAAAAAGGCCGCTTACGCGGCATTTGTGTTTATTATTACCTTATTTTTATTTTATTATTATTAATTTATTCATTCATTCTTCATTCATTTTCTTTTCGGTTTAGTCCCTTTATTAGTCTGTGATCGCCACAGCGGAATGAACCGTCAACTTATCCAGCATATGTTTTACGCAGTGGATGGCAGGAGGGCCAGCTGGGGCTTCGGGACGGAGTGAAAGGAATTTGCCCCGAGTCTGGGAAAGATGGCTTGCCGTAATTACACTATAGTTTTCCTATCGCACACATGCGCCAAACAAATAAACAAATAAATAAAAAGGAAAAGAAAACATCTAGACTTATAGGCTGAGGTCTTTTTGCTTAAAATCGCCCTTATGTTTCCGTTTTAAATGTAAGGCTGTTGCATAGAATAATACAATTTTAATTTATAAGTGATTTTGCTGCGTCCCCCTTGATGTTTCAATAACGCATAATAATCTACACACCATATTAAAGACACAGCAGACATAAAGGTTGTGTGTGAGAGACCGAGCAAAAGAGCGCTCTCTTCACAGCTCTGTGGATGCTGCTAGCGGCTTCTTTCTTTTTGTTATTTATTTTGCAGATAATACACCATATGAATACAACAGAAAGACATAACACTTTACAAATTACCTTTTGTAGACTCAAAACAAGTGTCATATCTTGATAAGCCTAAGCCACATTGAAATATAATTTAAAGAATTACATTATCGGATATAATAAAATCGCATTAAATAAATAAACCAATATAAAACAAGCAAAAGCAAGCTATAACAGTTTAGGTAGGCCTATACATAAATAAAACCGTTAAAGCCAAATCAAACTTTTATTTTACAAGATATTTTCTTTTAAAAGATTTTAGATATTTTCTAAAAACAATAAACACCAGAGAAGGTTAATAATATTATTTATAAAGTATTTGGATATGATGATAATAATCAAATCGTGCAAACAGAGCATTTTTGGGAACACGTTTCAGGTCTCTCCAGTGCATTTGGGCTGAATGTTTGACTGTGTCTAAATGAGGATGTTATAAAATACATTTTCTACCGAGTTATTAACGGATGCACGATGCCAACACTCGGGGGACGTTCTGGGGGCTGGGTTTGCGTTACGCGCTGCGAGCTATAGGCCGACAGTGGAAATGCGACATGACTTCGGTCTCGATGCCCATTAACACCTGAAAGACAAGCTTTTGGTTATGAGACGGGGGAAGGGGTATGTCTCCACCCTCAAGTGTTTTCCACAAACATGGTTACACAAAATCCAAAACTCCCGAGGACGGATGGCGTAACCGTAGCAAAACCTATGCGTTTTAAAACCAAACCGCAAATGGGGCCTTATGAAAATGAATGTTTCTATGCACAGCAACTTCTGGACTGAACTATACTTGTTATTTAAAATATCTCTATTACGCTCTAGCATTCGCCAAAACGAATTTGTACATACAAACACCGAACATAGCCTAGCTGAATAGGGTGTTGCCTGCTGAGCCATGACAGCAGCAGACAATTCCGCACGACCATAAAGCCTTCACCCGACAATTATTTTCTAATATTCACAACGCGAGCCACAACAATAGACATGCCATGCCCATCATCCTTACAGACAACTTCGCTTTAAACTGTATTAAGGTCCCATTTACACTGCACAGCAGTTTTATATAAAACGTTAATGATACATATAACAGGCTACATTTTGATGGTGAAATAACCTTTTAAACGATGGCTTTTTATTTCAGTATTCAAACATTAAATAACGAATGCATCAAGTGAAATAACGAATATGCAAAAACACATGTATATAAATATAAAGGACTATTATAATTAGCAAAATGCTGCTCTATAGACAAATACTGCTTGACATTTTAGAAAATGTTTTGCGTATACCCAGTACCGAGAACAAACAAACAAAAGCACATGGCTTGTTAATCAATTTAATCAAGTTCTAGCCATGAATAAAATAATAGACTATTTTATTATTTTAATATTTTAGACGACGGGTTAGTAATTATATTATAAATGGTTATGTTCAGATCAATGAAATAATAACTTTAATAATTCTGCTTTGCATTTTTCTATGCATTACTAACATCACTAAACCATACATTTGTTTTATAAGTTAACCAAATATTTGCAGAGATTCAGCGGTTTTTTTTTTCTGACGCGTCAAATTCAAATACAAAACATACTGAGCCATTAAGTAAAAAAACAAAACAAAACAACAGTTATAGCTACTTTAAAGGAGAACATTGACGTTTTGAAAAAAAAAACTGAACTGAAACTAAAGTATTAAAAAAACAAACCTGCTAGACTTAATTTATGTCCTGCGGCAAAAATATTTTTATTATAATCTGCTTAAAATAGGTCAAATTATTTTATTTTTTTCTGCTTTTGATGAAGCTGCATTCAACTTAAGCTCAATGTCGGCAATGTCTTTAAATAAATAATATATCTAGGCCTATTTTCATTATTCATTAATTTTCATTATTCGTTTATTATTATCTATAATTGTTGAGACATAAAATGAGATAGTAAACTATAATCAACAACGAAAATGTAAGTAAAAACAGAAATAAAAACATAAATGAAAATGTCTTGTCTTAGTCCTGTCAAAATAGCAAACACTGAACATCTCTCTATATTTAGGTTAAAAGACTGCTTTATTTATTTATTTATTTATTTATTTATTTATTTATTTATTTATTTAAGACTACTTATTTGTACTGAATGTTTATGCTTTCATTTTAGTTGCAAAAAGATCAGAAATTGATCTCGCACGCGCAGGGAAAAAAGGCAATTTTGCTACACATGACTTGCATCGCTCTCATGCCAAGTTTTGAGGATAAATTCGCATTTAGATGCTGCTTGAAATAAAATAAAACTATCAAAAAGCACATTAAAAACTTTAATAAAAAAATTAAAACATTCATAAAGGAGTATCTTATGGAAAAACACTATGGGCCCTGCTTTCGGTTTTAAAAGAATCAAGCAGCTTTAAAAAATATCTAATTTGCTGAAGAGAAATGACACGAAAAAAAAAAATAAAATAAAAAGATTTAACATATCGGGACTGTTAAAAGAAAATTCCTCTTTGATATATTCTTTCGACTCCGATACATCAGCTAAGATTATGAATGACGGAGTGTCTCTCCTGCTTCAGCAGCGTGTCCCGCTGGTTAAACGATGAGGCGGAGAGAATGCGCTGCTTAGTGAACCTAACGCGCCATTATTTTAATTCTATATTCGTGAAGAATGAGCCAACCGCATATGCTTAGTCCTGTTGGTCGGGACTCTGCTTTATAACTTAGTTTATTACAATAATCACACTTAGCTTTGCCATCGTTCTTCACATGTTGCCACTCGGCACATCTTGCGCTCCATCTTTAAACAAATGTTTACATTATTGAGGTGCTCTCCGGCGGCGAAGTTTCTGGCAGAGTAGCGAGTGAAAAAATGTGCTTGCAGAAATTGGAATCAAAATTTAAATTATATATAACAAGCATCGTATTCTTTCTAATCCTCGCCCAGTTTTAATACAAGTTGTTTTTATATTTGTGGCTGTGAAGTTTATTAAGAATATATATATATAGCCTACTTTATTTTTTTATACTTTAAGTGATCTGCTTGAGGTAGGTCACGTTTATCAATGGTAAGTTTTAGCCTAAGTTTACATCAATAACATAATGTGTATTGTCCTTTATCATACAAAAAAAAAACAAGAAAAAAAAACATTATTATACATAGTTTCCTTTAGCCTATAAAAAGGCCGCAAATGCATTAAAAGGCAAGCGCATATCTTAGCCTTGAGTTTGTTCACACTCTGCCTGTATTAACATAAATGTTGTATTTTAATATAGCTTATTTTGATGAATTAGCTCTAACCTTCGACAGTTTTTTCTTCTTTTTCCGCGGTTATGCGGCATTATATTTCACACACATTTGCAAGGTGACTGAATATGAAGTTAAAATACAAAACATACTGAGCCATAAGTAAAAAAAAAAACAAAAAAACAAAACAACAGTTATAGCTACTTTAAAGGAGAACATTGACGTTTTGAAAAAAAAATGAACAGAACTGAAACTAAATTATTAAAAATAAACCTGCAAGACTTAATTTATGTCCTGCGGCAAAAATAATTTTATTATACTTTTAGTGATCTGCTTAAGGTAGGTCAATTTATTTTTCTCAGTGTTTCACGTACTGTACGGCAATGTCTTTAAATAAATAATTTATTTAGACCTATTTTCATTATTCATTTATTTTCATTATTCGTTTATTATTCGTTTATGTACAATTGTTGAGACATAAATAAGATAGTAAAATATAATCAACAACGAAAATGGAAATAAAAACAGAAATAAAACATAAATGAAAATGTCTTGTCTTAGTCCTATCAAAATAGCAAACACTGAACATCTTTCTATATTTAGGCTGCTTTATTTATTTATTTATTTATTTATTTATTTATTTATTTATTTATTTATTTAAGAATACTTATTTGTACTAAATGTTTGTGCTTTCATTTTAGTTGTCTTTTATTTCTTAAATTCTATTTTCCAAAACGAATCCTCTTTGCACTTAAAAAGTTTACAATAAAGCGTGTTAACAAATTTTAAATGATTAATGAAGGAATTATAATGCTTTGACTTATTGTTTAATATCATTTACAAGCACAGTAGCTGTATGATCTATTTCTGTCCGTTCGCATCCCGTCCCTTTGCGCCCCCTGGCGGCTCATTCACAAACTGCGGTCATACACTAAAAACAGAGCGGCACCTATTTCAAACGGCGGCGGTACCAGCCGCGGCGTTAATAGCCACTTTGAACTCTCACCTACTGTAGGCCTAATTTACAGAAGGCTATTTATTAAGAAATGAAAAAAACCTACTTAATAATAATAATAATTATTATTATTAACTAGGATATTGTTTATTTATTTTAAAGTCTACTTTTACTATTTGACACATTCAAATCACTGCAGAAATGTTCTGACCAACAGGCCCACAGATACATATACAGATATGTTTTCACAACATTTGGAGACATAATATTCCACTTTTTAATAATAGGTCACCTAAAGCTTTCGTTATGACCCAAGGCTGTGTTTAAAATGGCATAAATGTTTCCAAAGTGCACTACGGAGGGAATGCAATTGTGAATATAAAGATCGCTAAAACTGAACTGTAAAAATACTTTGAAAGCAAATTACACCTAAGAGAGATGAATTAGATTATGTTTATTTATTTTTATTTTTTTTAAATAATTGCAAGTTCAAATGTTAGAATGTTCTAAATGAATAGGGCTTAGGTGAGATAACGGGTAATAGAATACAATCATGAACTATGCTTCTAACCAAAATCTCTTTAAGGCAAGTCATTTCACTCGGCGTCCATCTTTAAAATGCCTCTCGGGCAGTATGCTCATGCATTCTGTTTAAATAGGGAAATTCTCCAAAACTGCTTGCCAAGCTTACCATTGAATTTCATTTTAAGAATCACCAGTAAATTCCCAGAGATGGGTTGCGGCTGGAAGGGCATCCGCTTTTTCTAATTACAGCTCCAGAGGTATAGTTGCAAGCGTACAAGTTTGCCATGCAGTTTGTAAATGTTCGTTGAAACAATGGACTTGGGAAATGCCAAATCATTGAGCCATAATTGTAATGATAGAACTTGAGACCTTGGTTAGCTAATGGGGGTTTTTACCACTTTAATAGAACATAAAGAGAGAACATAAGTTTTTGTTGTTGTTGTTGTTAAAGTTGTTGTTGTTGTTGTTGCTGCGGCTGAAACCATGGTTCTTGGAGATATTACAATATTTGGCTGAGATATTATTAAAACTATTTGAAAATCATATGGATATATTGAAAAATCTTGAAATCTTGAGAAAATCATCTTTTAATTTGTCAAAATGATGTTCTTAGCAGTGTGACAACTGATAAAAAATGAAAAAAAAGTTTTTATATACAAGGTAGGAAGTTAACAAAATATCTTCATGAAACTTGATTTTTACTTAATCAGTTTTTAAGTCAATTTTTGCCCGGCGGCTAAAAACATTTTTTTTACAAAACACAAAAACTTGAGACACACACTGGCACACTCCAACACTCACACACACAGCCTCAAACACACACACATGAAGAATATGCGTTTATGAATACTGACTTGCTTTTTTAGATTTGCACATAAACTTAGCAGTAGAAAAGATAAACCTTTACTTTAGTAAAAAAACAAGTGGTGATCACTAATTAAATATTGATGAAATACTACATATCGAAGACATTCTCTATGTCTGGATGCAAAATAGATGTGGGAATTGAAATGTAATTGTGTTGCTTTATTTTAGAGGTTTAGTGTAGGCGAGTCCTTTTAACTCCTATAGGAAAAACAGAATATGGAGAATACTAAGACCACAGAAGGGTTAAGACTGGATTTGTGGTCCTGGGTCACAACTACAGTCACTTTCAGCTGAAATTAACATTTTTTGATTTAAGTGTTAAATATCTCAAGAGTATTATAACATGATCTAGCTGCATCAACAGCAAGATATAGCCTATATTTGGTTGTGAAAGACAAGCTTATGTTTTTATGAGCTGAATATTATTGTAGGGTCTGTTAGTGAGATTGACTAATTTAGCTTTGTCTAGAATATTATCCTGACATTTTATTTCAACAGTATCTGGATGCAGTTTTTACGATGCAATCTGAGATTGCATCACTCAGCGATACAATGTCAGACACAATGCACTCAATGGAGCTAGTGACGTCACTGTGATGGGCAGGGTTAGGGGTAGGGTTAGGTGAGCCCATTGAAAAGCATTGGATGCGGCTCAGATTGCACTGCACCAGGTCTGCATCCAGACCCCTCTTTTTTATTCTGGAGCAAGACAGGAAATCAATAACTTTCCATATCATAGAAAAAAGAGGAATAGAGAGTAGAAAACAAAAGCAACAGTTGCTTCAATATATAATAACAGATTTTGAGTTTGATGCTAACTGGTTGCATAAGACATCCAAATTCACAGTAATGTTAATAGTAATTGTAAATTAATAGACACTCAGATGTTGGAAATCTTCAGTTAAACGCGTTTTGATACTTGATTACTTTAGGGTATAACATTCCTCGTGTAATTTAAAAGATATTATACACTCTCGGAAATAAAGGTACAAGAGCTGTCACTGGGGTGGTACCTTTTCAAACGATATACATTTGCACTTAAAGGGTCCATATTGGTACTTTAAAAGCATATATTTGTACCTAAATATTTTAAGAGTTACACTTTTGTACTTTTTATGTACATGTATGTACCATTGAGGTACATCAAATGTACCATTTGAGAAGGTACCACGGCAGTGACAAATCGAGTACCTTTATTTTGAGTATTCAGAAATGGATCAATATATTGTAGTATCAGAATTTATTATTAATCGTCTTATCAATTAATACAACTGTATGCTGTTGTGCTCTTTGTAAATGTTCACACAGACATATTTATTTGCTATATTTTGTACAAATGAATTTTCTTCCAAATTAAGAAATAGAAATGTTGTCATTAAGAGGATTTTTATTTATTATTCATTTTTTTTGTTTGTTTATTATAATTTTTTATTGATTGGCTGGTTGATTGATTGATTGATTGATTGATTGATTGATTGATTGACTGAATTGATTGCATAAAAAAATAAAAGTGTCACATTTTCAGATGTACAATTGCAATCAGAATTATTAAACCCTCTTTGATTTTTTTTTCCTTTTTAAAATATTTCCCAAATTATGTTTAACAGAACAAGGACATTTTCACAGTATCTCTGATATTTTTTCTTCTGGAGAAAGTCGTATTTGCTTTATTTTAGCTAGAATAAAAGCACTTTTGAATTTTTTTTTAAATATTTTAAGGTCAAAATTATTAGCCCCTTCAAGCAATATATTTGTTTTCGATAGTTTACAGAACAAAACATTGTTATACAATAACTTGCCTAATTAACCTAACCTGCCCAGTTAACCTAATTTTAAACAGTTAAGCCTTTAAGCTTAAGTTACACTTTAAGCTGTAGTGAAGTGTCTTAAATAATGTGTAGTCAAATATTATGTACTGTTATCATGGCAAATATAAAATAAATCAGTTATTAGAATTGACTTATTAAAACTATTATGTTTAGAATGTGCTAAAAAAAACTTCTCTCCGTTTAAAGGAATTGCAGAAAAAATAAACAGGGGGGGCTATTAATTCAGGGGGTTAAATAATTTTGATTGCAACTGTATATTCTTATTGTAGACAACCTAATGTCATGTTTTAACTTGAAAAGAAGTTAAAAAAATAAAATATGGTGGAATTAAACCAATTCCCAATTTCAAGAAATTAAAATATTTGTCATATTAACCATTTGTCATTTTCTGAACTAAATATGCAAAAGAAAATTGCTTTAAATCACATTAATATTTATTTTTTTTGAATGAATGTAAGCTCTTTACAGAATAAAACAATTTTTAAAAATGTACTCAAACTTAATAAATCCAATAGGTCCAAAAACTGTCTCTTAATTTCCTCCCTCCCATAGCTTCTATATACTAAATAACTTTTAAATGACTTTATGCTATGTTGGCAGAAAGTATCATCCTAATTTGTGTAGCGAAATAAGAATGCCCCAGCGGCTGGGTAAGGGATAAAAACAATGACAGCAGTTGAAATGTTTTTTTGTTTTTTTTTCAAAATGTAAACATCAGGCTTAGTCAGCTAAGTTCATATAAGCTTCCTTATTGTGTCTGCTAGGCCCAGTTAAATGTCAGGTAGTTTTCATTATGTCAGGATTGCTGACCATATTGCTTTGTAAGCCTAATAATAGCAAATAACAACAGATTGCTCTTTTTACGGATGTAGTTTCATTGCTTCATTTTCCCCCCACATCTGTTCTCTCTAGATCTGCAAACAAAAATTTGATTGCGAGCTGTAAATTACCCGACTTGCAATCTATTATTTATCATAATTATGTTAAGATCACAATCCACCTTCTTTGCAAAAAAAATCCGGAATGGATTTTGCAACTGAATTTATTGACTCATAAACATGTTCATAATAATGAGCTAAGACGTTATGCTCTTTGGAGCCATCTGAGAACACTATGCTGCTCTCTAAATCTTACTTTTATTTCGTTTTTTTTTTTTTTTTTGTCTTTGTACATAGTTTTAGATATGTTATCATCACCTTAACACCAATAAAGTGATCAGCCCACCCCGCAAAAACATATGCCTGTGGCAAAATGATATTATATTGCTTCTTGCACGTTTTATGACATAAACGTGCGAAATGTCCAGTGAATAGCAGTAAAAGCATGTTCGTTTTTATACAAAACAGATGAACATAAATCTGGAAAAGTTTTAATCTGCTTGCTTTTTGTATATACTGCAGCGGTGGGGATATAAATGTACAGAAAACGGTGCTGAAAAGTTGAATTATTTATAGTTTTTTAATTTTTTTATTATTATTATGTATAGTGGTGGGTCGTTATCAGCGTTAATGTGCTGCGTTAACGCAAGACTCTTACCGTGTGATAAAAACAAAATCCCTGTTAATCTATGCTCAAAGTTGGGTTGGGAGCTGGGTCTATTCTACACAAGCTATGATGACTTTCACCTTGATATTTTAGCAGGCATGTATACCTGACCGGTGAGCCGTCTGACAAAAAAGTGCCTTTCTGAATCAAATCAGCAGAATGCCCTTCTGGATGTTTC
Source organism: Danio rerio (assembly GCF_052040795.2). Taxonomy (NCBI): domain Eukaryota; kingdom Metazoa; phylum Chordata; class Actinopteri; order Cypriniformes; family Danionidae; genus Danio; species Danio rerio. The sequence continues at coordinate 30,871,401 of NC_141022.1, read as the reverse complement.
ACTTACTTTGAAGACACTACAGACTACGTTTACATAGACATCTGAAATCTAGTTATTTGCCTTAATAGACAATAATATAATTAATAAAGTTTATGTGAAGTGTTTTCATGTAAGAGTTTCCTGTTATTTTGGCTGACTTTAACTGCAGTTCGGCAGTTTCACATTCACTCATGAACATTTCATTCATGCCCCCATGACAAACTGGGGTATTAGACACAAATAAGGAGTAAGGAGTGGTGAGAGTGTTATGGAATTTAATAACCCACGCTAAATGGCAAGAAAAAAACCTCTGTATTTCGCAATGTGTGTGTGTGTGTGTGTGTGTGTGTGTGTGTGTGTGCGCAGTCATTTACTGACAGCCATGCACTGAAAAAAATTATTCAAAGATGATTCCTTGAATTTACTCAATTTTAACGTTAAGTAGTTCTAAACAATTTATTTGTGTTAAATTATAACAAACAAATTAAGTTGAACATTATTAAACTTAATTTGTTTGTTTAAATTCAACACAAATAAATTGCAACAGTTCTGCATGCAACACTTTTTTCAGTGTGTGTGTGGATCTTGTTGAAAAATATGGCGAGAAGTGCTACATGAAGGTAATAGTTTGATTTCGGTGTTTACTTCAATAATTCCACTAATATCTGCATACTCCACATGCCTTAATTCCATTTCTGTTTAGTTCAGTTATGACTTTAGTTAGATTAAAGTGATCAAAAATCGCTGTTTCGAGTTTATGTAGGCCTACAGTTAAAAATTCATGTTTTACTAAATAAACAGTAAACACAAGTACATCTTACTGAACATAATTTATCTTCATCACCACTTACCATAGTAGAACAGTTTCACAAGCAGTTTGGTCTAATGCACCACCTGGCTAGAGAAACCCGTACTCAAAAACTTATATTTGGTCATTATTTGGGTAGCACACATATTCTAAATGCCTTCGGCAGAATTCAAATAAGCCATTTTAATCTTGATTAATCTAGATTAATTCCAATATTACAGTGAGATTAATCTAGATTTAAAAATGATCCTATGCAAACCTATATTTATGTACCATCTATACTCTAAATATTCCATATACTTAAATCATTGTTATTTTTTATTATTACTACAAAACAAATTAGCTGAAGCAATTATGCCATTTCACCTATTTTCACATGTTTTATCCCAAATTATGTTTTAAAAAGCCATACATATAGTTTCCTATATGTATAGACTTATAATTCTTCCTCAAACTGTATACAGGCCCGTAGCCATGGGGGGTTCGGGTTGCTTGATAGACCCACCCCCCACTGATAAAAGGTCCAGGATTTGTCCCCTACTTGAGCTCATTTGTCTTATTTTAACTGCTATGCCATCATAAATTGTGAAAATAACCCATCAAAGAAGGCGTCCGATAAATGCAAACAATTATTTTTCATAGGTTCAACATCCAGCTGTGCAAGAAAACATACAATATGATGAAAGTGAAGTCATCTTTTACTAATCTTCTGAAAAATACCAATAAAAAGGTTTGAAGCACCAAAAGTGGTCCATATTAAAGTTAATTTTAACACTAATTAGGCTATTTTTGTTATTCATGAAATTTCAAAATATACTTTTTTTACATAAGAGACAAAAATCGTCAAGCTCTACATTATTAATATTATTATGTTATAATTTTTTTATTATTCAGATGGCCAAATTCTGACAGAGGAAAGTTGAATGTGTTGGCCAGTTTGTTATTTGCCCAATAAATGACATTTTTTTTTCATTTAAAATTTTAACTTTCCAATAATATATGATGTAATAAATTTGTATTTAAAAATAAGTTTTTTTATTATTATTATTTCTTGTGTGGTTATGTTGACCTCCTGACAAGCTAATCCAGCTTAAAATGGTGCCTAAAATGTCTCTAAATTGCAGTATTTAAACCTCCTAAATGAATAAAACATTAAGCAAACTGCAAAAAGGTCCACTTTTTGAGAAAAAAGAACACCCCCCCCTTTCACTGGGCTGGCTATGGGTCTGTTATATACAGTATTGGTTTCTTAAAACATTTTAAGAGCTGCTGAAAATTCATTCAATCATTTTCCTACCGCTTAGTCTCTTATTTGTCAGGGGTTGCCACAGCGGAATGATCTTCCAGCCGCAATCCAGTACTGAGAAACACCCATACACTCTCGTATTCACACACGCACGCACTCATGCCCTAAGGCCAATTTTGGTTACCCAATTCACCTATAGAGCATGTCTTTGGACTGTGGGGAAAACCAGAGGAAACCAAAAGAAACCTTAGCAAACATGGGGAGAACATGCACATTGCACACAGAAATGCCAAACCAGAAAAATAGAGTAACAAGAATGTGTATCTGATGTGAATGAAACAGCTAATGTTTTATGTGCATTTAATAAGAGTATGATGTATGCATATTAAAATGAGTATCAACTGAGCCCTAAAATACTCATTATGTGAGTATTAAACTTTGTAAAGGTGTGATAAATGACAGAAGCTGAGTGCATGTGTCTCTGGCACAGCAGTCTCTGAGTTTAGCAGATGAACACATGACACAATGAAGGTTGTAATCACAGCTGTGTTCTGACTTTGAGCTCTTCCCCGGAGCGCACATCACTGTGTCATGTGATCAACTGCTAGAAGAGTCAAAAAAATACCTGCTGCGTTTGAATTCCCCCACCTAGACTATATACTAAAAGTACGTATGTGAATAAAAGGTACATGCTTTGAGCATGTAGTGAGATTTAAGATATAAACTACTGTCATAGTGTCTTAAAGGGATAGTTCACCCAAAAATGAACATGACCTCATCATTTATTCTTCCTCATATGGTTTTAAACCTTTGTGAGTTTCTTTAGTTGAAGACAATCAACTAAAGACAAGTTATTTTAAAGAAGGCTGTATGCTGGCACACATTGACTTGCATTGTCATTGTTGTTGAAGTCAATGGGTGCCTGCTACCAGCATTCTTCAAAATATCTTCTTTTGTGTTCAGATGAAAGAAACTCAAATAGGTTTTGAACGAGGGAAGGGTGAGTATAAATGATGACAGAATTTTCATTGTTGAGTGAACTATCCATTAATAGTGCAATCTGTCTCAGTTTAAACTGCCCTGTCAATTATCTTGTCACAGTAAACATCCATTTAAACATCATTTCTTTTATACCCATACTATGTGGCTGTTGAAGGCTTGATTTTGATTGGCTGACGAACATTCTAAGGCACACAGGCAGATTTTGACTGCAATATTTTCAGTTATTTCCAATTACTATATAGCCTACATTAGTCAAAACTCTAACTAAAGACACATGTATTTTTCTAATAACTGCATTAGTCTGCTGGCAGTGCTTAAGGCCTCATTATTAGCCCTAAAATTATGTTTAAATATGACTATTGGATGAGACTATAGTCTTTCACACAAAAGTGCTTTAAAGACAAAACCCCTGACAAATTTCTTGAAACGTGTTGAAAAATTTTTAGAGCATAATGCACACCTCAGGTGTAACTCTGGCTTACATTATGGCATTATGTTCCAATAATTGAAGGACCCATTTGTTGATTATACATACCCAATTGGAAATAAAGTATAAAGTGTAAATCTGCCCCTCACAGGCTTCTCATAAGTTGTTGTGATGATGAATTCAAAGGGTAATGACAAATATCAAAATATTTTTGCAGAATAAATATAACATTGTTGTTTTGGGACTTTTTATTAATCATATAAACTTTTTACCTAAAAAGTTCTTCCCTACTGTCTGTTTTGCTCATGTAGTTTGAGTTTTTAGCAGTTATAAATCATTATACTGGAAACAGTACTGCACCTGAGTAACTTTGCAATAATCCTTTCAACCTGTGATTTTGGACAAAGCAATTCAAACACTATTTGAAACATACTATTTAAACATTTTCATACCTACATGTTTGCTTTAAATGCTCAGTAAACATAAATGACATTAATTAGAAAAAGGATTTAAAGTGGTTCATGTTTTACTTGTATTAATTTCAACTGGAAACTGCAGTGAATTGTGTGTATATGTAAGTATATCAAATGAAAAACTAATTGTAATGTATAATAAATTGTACTTGAATTATTTGGTTGTGGTAATTACAAGTTACGTGAAATAATTATATTAGATTCTAAGTAATGAGTAAAGTACTACATTACTTTTAAAAATTAATTGTAGTAATAATATTTGAATTTAATTAAAATTAAGGGTGAGGCAGCAAGAAGGTCGCTGGTTTGAATCTCGGCTCAGCTGGCGTTTCTTTGTGGAGTTTGCATGTTCTCCCTGCCTTCACGTTGGTTTCCTCCGGGTGCTCCGGTTTCCCCCACAGTCCAAATACATGCGGTACAGGTGAATTGGGTAAGCTAAATTGTCCGTAGTGTATGAGTGTGTGTGTGTAAATCTGTGTGTGGATGTTTCCCAGAGATGGGTTGCGGCTGGAAGGGCATCCGCTGCATAAGAACTTGCTGGATAAGTTGGCGGTTCATTCCGCTGTGGCGACCCCGGATTAATAAAGGGAATAAGCCGACAAGAAAATGAATGAATGAATTAAAATTAAAGTAATCACAATGAATCACGTAGTCAATGAGAGCATGTGCTCATTATTTTGATCACATTGAAGTAAAGGAAAAGGGGATTGTCTCAATAGACAGTGGCTTTACTTAAGACAAATAGTACAAAAGTAGCAAACACATTGCTCTGAACTTTCAGCAATCTGTATACACGGCATGCAGACCTCTAGTGTCAGGAAGTCCTCAGATAACATTATCCAAAACGGGTTTTTTAAAGGTAAATGAAGATGTAGGTTATACAGTGTGTTGTCAATTGCAGAGCTCCTCTATTAAAAAAATAGAGTAAAAAAACAAGCTCTGAAAGAGATCAAGCCTCTGCCACATACTAAAAAGTAACGCTAAAATAATTCAAAAGTAACGTAATGCATTAATTACGATAAAAAGTAACTAAGCAACTAGTTACTTTTTTGAGAAGTGCATTACTTAATTACTTAATAATGCATTACTTTCTAAGGTAATTTGCCCCAACACTGGCGCTAGTAATACAACAACTATAATAATATAATCAAATAACCCAATGCTGTAATTTTCTATAGGTTTACGGTATATTCTACTACAATATCCAACAGTTTATTATAGTAAAAATTAAAGTAAACTACGGTATTCACTATGGTCTACAAAATACTGGAGCATCAAATGATAAAGAGTTGTGAATACTATAACATCTACTGTATAATAGTTACTTTACTGTAGCCTACTGTATGTGTTTACTATAAACAACGATAACCTTTTTCTCTGCGTGGGCATTATTTTCTAATGTTAAGAGTCACGCTGAAGCATACTACTTCACTTTAGGTCAACAGCGCAGAGGTCAATCTTAAGTGTGTTCACCTGCCTTACAGTCAGGTAGAGCTAAGAGTGCCTGAATCTGTGGCTCCTCCTGCAGCCCGGGTCAGCGCATGAAAGAGCAGCGGAAAACAGAGGGAGATGGACAGGTACTTGCACACTTGTTTGCCGAGTAATCGTTAAGTGAGGAGCTGAGTGTAATGTTATGTGTGATGCTGACTAGGCAGCCCCTTTAATTACACACTCTCCTGAGCATGTCATTCCCATTCCCCAAGCACAGGCCAGGCTGCCCTTTATAGAGAGCACCTCCTGTACCTCTCCCTGTCCTCACCTCAACCTCCGAGGCACATTGAAATGCAAACACACACACACGCACGCTCCCGTGCGCACGCTGTCTGATAGACAGCAGCTACACACACACATTCATACGGATAAATATGCAGACATCTCTCACGTTGCCCTTTATGAGGACAGATTATATTAACTCCTTACCTGCTAAAATTGAGCTTCCGTCTGAAAACTGACAGATCCACGGGCGCTTTTATTAAAGGATGTGTCTGCAGAGCCTCTCTCAGGATTAATCTATAAAACATAACACAGCTGGATTAAAAGGTCTTCGCGAGCAAAGAGGAATGTTTGGATGAGCTACCGAGCTTTCAGGAATACTTGATACTGATTGGTCAAATGTGAAAGTCTGTGGTCAAATATGTCCAAATATTCGACGATGTCCATGGCAACAATGTTAATCCACTCGTTGGGTAATTGCAATCTGCGGTCTATCACGTCTGTTGTATCAAACGGCAGACCGGCTCTTGTTGCATACCAATGCAATCTTGTTATCGCATTGTTACCTTTTTCACTTTGTTGCCAGCCAGAGAGTTACAGGACTTTTCAATACTATAGAACTGTAAAATATTGCAAGACAATAAAAGAAAAAAGATCTGTACGTTTAGTATTTACAATGCCACTATGCAGGATTTATGTGCATATGCAACTGCATTTAATTAGATCTGTCAATAGATTACATTTTTTATGTAAATGCAGTTCAGATGTATTTATTTTGATTCAGATTTTCAACCAACAGACACTGCTTTGCTTTCTCCAGTCAAGAACTGTAGTTTGCATACATTCACCTCATACCTGTCAACATTGGGATGTGAAAATAAGGGATATGCCCAGTAAGGGATTCCCCAACCCCTCCCGCAGCCCCACTCCCCCACCCCCGCCATTAAAAAAAACCAAATTACTAATTATGTTCATTTTTAGCTGTTTAATTGTAAATAAACAGTTAATAGTCAGTAATATGTTTTAAAATTATTATTAACAAAAGAAAAATTCATATGCATTAGCAGCAAACATTAGCAAACAGTTCAGCTTATTCAATAGCTATTATAATGAAACAGAATCAAGCTATCAATCTCATTGTCGTTTCTCCACTGTATAACCTAACAATACACATTCTGATTAAAGAGCAGCGAATGAATCTCGCATTTAATAAGATTTTTTTTTATTACATTATATAAGAGGTGTCACTTTAAAAGTGCACACATCTAGCTATGATGAAAGCATTCGACTGCTTTATTTAAGACGAAATTAGTTGTGTTTGGAATAAAAACACCAAGATCGACATCCTTATATGTTATTATTATTAATTATGTGTGTATGTCTGTTTAAACACGCACCCAAAAGCCAGACTTTCTCTCCGCTTCAAATCGCGTGTACAGAATCCGTTTGCGAAACAGCGTCTGTTTATCACTATGGAGTGCGTCAGCTGACAGTCATGCACCATTATATGACTGTTTTGAGGATTGTATAGGATGGGCGACGGCACCTGTAATCAAAATGGAATAGAATCGCGCCGCTTTTAATAATTATTTATAAGTGTTTTCATTCCTAAACAAAGCCAAAGCACAGACAATTCACGTTTTAGAATAAGGGGCGACCCCTGGTGGTTCGGCGGTATGGATTGCGTATAGGGAGGATCGGCTGTTCAGACAAAAGACTGAAATTAAGGGAGAAATATGGGAAAATACCTTTACGGGATGATAGCGGGATAGAACAGTAAATTACGAGAGAATCCTGGAAAAAACGGGAGGGTTGACAGGTATGATTCACCTGCCACTTTATTAGGTACACCTCACTTGTACCGAGTTGGACCCCGTTTTGCCCTCAGAACTGCCTTAATCCTTCGTGGCATGGATTCAACAAGATACTGAAAATATTCCCCTGAGATTTTTGTCCATATTGACATGACAGCATCAAGCAGTCCATAATGTGAATCTCTCTTTACACCACATCCCAAAGGTTCTTTATTAGATTGGGTTTTGGTGATTGTGGAGGCCATTTGAGTACATGAACTCTTGTTTAAGAAACCAGTCTGACATGATTCGCACTTTATGACATGACGCGTTATCCTGCTGGAAGTAGCCATCAGAAGATCGGTAGGCTGTGGTCATAAAAAGGTGGACATGGTCAGCAACAATACTGAGGTACTGTAAATTATTGCATTGACACGATTCTCAATTGGTACTAATGGGCCCAAAGTGTGCCAAAAAATGTCCCCTACACAATTACACCACCACCAACCTGAATCGTGGATGCAAGGCAGGATTCATGTTGTTTTATGTTGTTGACGCCCATAGATATTTATACTAGATGTCGCCTCTCCTGTTGTTGCCTATTTAAAGAAATGGATCAAAACAGCTGCCATTTTAGTACAGGGAAGCGCTCCTTTGAAATCAATGCGCGACTAATGTGCAGTGGAGGACTGGCCATCCAGAGCCAAAGATATATACACATATACATATATCTATAATCGGTTTTCCCGGTGGTCAGTATGCAAATTTTTTTTAAATCATGAAAATTATCATTTTACAACAGTTTTCTATACCGATGGATAAGTGACCGCAAGGCATGGTATTTTCCTCCCTACCTGTTAAATTGGATCTAATCTGTGTCCTAAAACATTCCTGCTTTCACTTTTCATTCTAACAGAGGGAGCAATTTGTTTGTGAATGAATTTCCGTTATGAGCGACTCATTCACTTATGTCAGGGGTTCCCAAACTTTTCAGCCCGCGACCCCCAAAATAAAAATGCCAGTGACTCGCGACCCCCAATATCCTCTGAGGTGGTTATAAATACAGAAACCTTGCATGCAATGATGCAGACACACCAATGAAATTTGTGTCAGTGCTTTAAATGTGCCAGAAAGTATAACCTGATGTTATAAAATCAAAATGCATCTGACGCTATTGCTGCCTTTAATATAATGTTACCCCAGGGGTCGCAATCCAATAGAACTAGTAACTATAAGCTACTATAGTAACTATATAGTATATAGTAACTATAAACGACTATTCTTATTTTCAGTATAGTTATGAATAAAATGTGTTAATTCTTATGGTTTAATAAAAATAAATAGATTTTTGGAAATCACCAGGCGACCCCCTTTCATTGCCCCGCGACCCCTCAGGGGGTCCCGACCCCCACTTTGAGAACCACTGACTTATGTAATTAGCCAACAATAATACAAATTTCTGGCACCGCAGCATTTTGTTGTCATATTTATTTTTTATTGTCTAGCATAAGTCTAGAATTTTGTGCAAGTTGGTGCGCCTTATGGTGAATGCAGTAGCTTTAGTGACTTTATTATCATAACGTTACTTGTTTAGTACAAAAGTCAAAAATCTAAAAAAACTAAATCTTACCTATGAATAGTTCTGCCTTTTTGCTTTGTTTTTTTGTTTGTTTGCTTATTAATAAACCCGTACACAGCTCTTAAGTCCAGCACCTTCAGAGTGGCTTTAGTCTTGACTAGTACAGTTGAATGATGTTTGTCCTGGGAGCACTATACAAATGTGGCGGCATTATTGATGCATTCTCAGGACCCGTATGCGATATCTAGTGTATATATCTTTGGTTGATGCCAAATTCAGACCCTACCACTTAATTGTCGCTGCATAAATCGAGACTCATTAGACCAGGCAATGTTTTTCCAAATGTTTGTAATGAGTGGTTATTTGAGTTACTGTTGACTTTCTATCAGCTTGTACCAGTCTGGCCATTCTCCTCTGACCTCTGGCATCAACAAGACATTTGTGCCCACAGAACTGCCGCTCAACTGGATATTTTCTATTTTAAGACCACTTTCTGTAAACTCTAGAGATGTTTGTGCATGAAAATCCAAGTGGATCAGCAGTTTCTGAAATACTCAGAACAGCCCGTCTAGCACCAAAACCATGCCACGTTCAAAGTGACTTAAATAACCTTCCTTCTCCATTCTGATGCTCAAATTGAACTGCAGCAGATCGTCTTGACCATGTCTACATGAATACATGCATTGAGTTGCTGCCATTTGATTGGCTGATTAGAAATTTGTGCTAATGAGCAGTTGAACAGGTGTACCTAATAAAGTGCCTGGTTAGTGCAATTTAGCCATGCAGTGGTCAGATGTTAGGTTTTGTCTGAACAGCACAGAATATAACAAAGCTAGTGTTTTAAAGCAAGAAAATAAACGTTTGTCGGAGTTGCAGGTACATTGCCTATATTAATAAATGATCATTTAATTAGTCATGATTTCCAAGATTATCTGGCTGCATGATAAAAATATGTTAATGCCATTAGCATCTATCTCATTTACTTTACTTGCATCAATAACTTCAACCGTTATGAACTTTTGAATTAAATGCATACAGTATGTTAGAATATATCTACGCAACATACTATCAATTATATAATATCATTGTTAATAACCACCTATTTAACATTTATTAGCATTTTACTGCAAACTATTTTTAATTCTTTGCTTTAAAATGCTCTATTATTCAAAGCTCTAATCAGATCAGAAATTTCTGAACCCGATTCAGGTTCAGTTACTTCAAAAACTGTAAGATGGCTTACCAGTCCACTTTTTCCTCGTATAGCTGTTGAAGATAAATATACAAAGCACTCTTTCAAATCTTTAGTCACTATATGAACAATAGAAAAGTATATTCTTTGAATGATTCTGAGGTATCTTCATATTTTCCATTAAAGAGAGTTGTTTGTTTTGCCATGCGCTATTTTATATCACCCATAACCAGGAACTAATTAGCCCTCCCTGATAAAATCAACTGTTTGACCTCAACCCTAATTAGCAATGCTGCAAAGCATGCGACCAGTTGTATGAAAGTCAATCTCAGATTCAGTAACCTCGGGTTATAACACTATACATGACAATAAAGGAAAGTAAGCCTCTTTCCAAATGGTTATTACTCACTTTTTCAGACAAACTCCTTGGTGGCTGAACTATTGTGAATGCAGAGAAAAGTAGAGAAAATGCAGAGTATCACAAATGCCATTTGAGATAGTTATCTATGCATTTGCTACCTTGATTGCCCTGAAAATTAATATTTTAGGCAATTGCAAGATTATATATTCATATTATTAGATTTGCTCAGCACTGCACATGTAAAAGTTGTATTTAAGGGATAGTACACTAAACAATTGAAAGTATGTCATAATTTTATTTAACCTTTATATATTTATCAATACTTTTTCCCTCTAGTGGGCTGTTAACTGCAGAGACTGGGTCAATGAATCAGTAAACTTGTGAATGACTGTCTCAGGCATGGTTTGTGATCCCGATTCGTTGAAAAGATCCATCTAAAAAGAATGAATTGCACATTTCTGCTTCAATAGTAGTGAATGACAGACTTACTAAAAAGGACATTCATTTCCACTAGAAGTAGAAATATCTGACCAATTTTAGTTAACATGATCCTGCAATGACAACATTTAGCTGTGGTCTCATGGCTTAATGCTATGAACATTTTTCTAATACATTTGTGGCCTTTTAAAGGGATAGTTCATCTCCAAAAAAAAAAAAAAAAAGAAAATTACCTCATCATTTACTTATTTTATATTACTGACTTTTGTGTTGTTTTCTTCTGCTGAACATAAAATAAGGTTGCTGGGATTCATCGACTTTCATGGTATAGGACAAAAATAATAATATGGAAGTCAAATGGTCCTAGCTACCATCAACTTTTGTATTCAACAGAATAAATAAACTCAAACATATTTAGAACAAGTGATGGGTAAGTAAATGATGACATTTGGTGGTGAACTACACCTTTAATGTTAATTCCTTGGGGGGGGGGGAAAGGGGTCGCCGCAGTCTTCAAAATTTCTCCTTCTGTGTTCCACCATTCCCTTAAGTCACACGGGCTTGGAATGACACGAGGATGAGTATATAATGACAGAATTTTTATTTTGGGTGAACTATTCCTGTAATGGTTGGAATGGAATTGTTTGCCTGTAGTGCAGTGCAATTGAGAATAGATAGCTGCGGACAGCTTGTCTTCCTACCGTGATTGACATTTCCATTATAGTTAATTAGAGCTCTGCTGCTCAGACAGGTCTGGACAGATAGCATTACCTTCCTAATGATGAGACACTAAAACCACACCCACCAACCCACCAATCTTGGACATATAAACAAAGGCACAAAAGAAGACGAATGAGAGGAAAGGATGAGCTGAGGGAAACCAACCAATTTACAGCAATCTTTGAGTTGTCACTTGTGTGCCAGAATGGCTCTTCAACACATACTCTTATACTTAGCAAAATCCTGTGCAGATAAGCAAATATTTACTGGAAAATACTCTTGCAAACTTGCTAAACATGACATTAAGTTAAGACTAATTTTAATTAACACGATTCTGCAAGATATATGACAGTATAACGGCAATGCCAAAAAAGTCTAATATCGCAAATGTTTGTGTTGAAAAAAAATTTCCATATGCTCAACTGAAGAGTCAGATGTGTTTTTTTTTATTTATCTGTTATGTTAGCTGTCTTGCTGTCTACCGCCTACATAGGAAGCATCCTCACTAAAGGAGCATTTATACACACAGTTTTACACTTTAATCTGAAAAACTTTGTATGTGTCATGATCATCAATTCACAAAACAACAGCATTTCGGATGCATGAAAATGCAAAGTACAAGTTATCAACTACCTTTGTAGGTAAACAAATACTTATTGGAAAATATTCTTGCAAACTTGCTACACATGACATAACATTTTGAGACAGATCCACAAGAGTTACTTTTAAGTATAAGAATATCTGAGACATTTTGATTAGCTAAATTCTGCAAGACATATGACAGTAAAACAACAATGCCAAAAACGTCTAATAGCACAATTTTTTGTGTTATTAAAAAAATCCATAAGCTAAACTGAATAGTCAGTGATGTGTGTGTATGTTTTTTCTTTTTAAATATTGGTTAAGTTAGCTGTTTTGCTATCTACCGCCTACAGAGAAAGCATCCTCACTCAGGGAGCCTTCATACTACTGATTTTAACTAAAATCTGAAATCTTTTATGTGTCATGATCATTCATTTACTAAATGATAGCATTTTGGATGCATGAAAATGCAAGTTATCAACTTCCTCTGTAGATAAATATAAAAATAAATAAATATTCTTGCAAACCTGCCTAACATGACATTCAATTTTGAAACTCTTCCAAAGTGGTTACTTTGAAGTAGAAATATTGCACAAATGTTAATTAACACAATTTTGCAAGATTTATGACAGGATAACGACAATGCCAAAAAAGTCTAATAGCACAAATGTTTGTGTTATTTAAATTTTTTTTCCATGTGCTCAACTGAATATGGGGATGTGTTTTTTCATATATTGGTCACGTTATCTATCTTGTTGTCTACCACCTACATAGGAAGTTTATACACAGTTTTACACTAATATCTGAAAACTGTGTCATGATAGATAATTTACAAAACAATAGCATTTCAGATGCATGGAAATGCAAAGTACAAGTTATCAACTAGCTTTGTAGATAAACAAACACTTACTGAAAATTATTCTTGCAAACTTGCTACACATGTAATAACATTTTGAGACACACACATTGGTTACTTTGAAGTAGGAATATCTGACAAATTTTAATTACCACAATTCTGCAATATATATTATACCTGTATGACATTTTCAAAAAAAAGTCTTATAACACAAATGTGTGTGTCATTAAGGAATTTTTTTGTACTTTATATTGGTCTAGTTAGTTGTTTCGCTGTCGACTGCCTACAAAGGCAGCATCCTCACTATATTGGTCTTTACACATCAAAGTTTTAAACTAAAAAACACATTATTTTTCTCTGTGTTATGGTCATTAATAAAAAAAAAAACAAATATAGATAAATATAATTTTAGGTAACAAAAGCATAAAGTGTTAAACTACAAAAATGTGATTTTCAGGGAAACAGTAATGTCACGTGAATTATGTTTCTTTATAGTCTTGTACAAGAATTTGACTTAAACAACAGTGGAGGACAACAGGATCATATGTGCGCAAACATGTTTTGTTCACAGTGACATCTCCATGTACTGACCTGGCATGCATAATTCCAACCCAGGCTCATTCTGAAAATGTACATCTATATACATTTCTGGAGAGTGCCAAATACGTCCCAGTAACCACGTTTTTATTTTTATTTTTTGCAGTTTTTGCGAATCCACCAGAGGCCGCTGTGTCTTTTGCAATTGTCATTTACGCCTGCTGTTCTCAAATAAATCCACCAGAGGCTGCTGTCGACTGACTGTTTGACTGACCGATCAACTGACCCACCCTCCTCCTTCCATAAACTCAACCAATAGTATTTTCAAAAGCACCGATTGACCCGCCCACCCTCTTGACTAAACCCAACCGACAATATTGAAAACAACCCAGAAAAAGAAAAGCCCTCACCTTCTACGTACTTCTGGCTACTGGCTAATTAGCTCAAACATATCAGTTGCATTCAGTAGTGACCAAAAGTGATGTCCAGCTTTGGAAAAATAATATTTTTGCCATTTATTAAAACTTACTGATGGTAAATTAATGCAGATTTTCTAACTATTATGGGTAGTTGGGCGGCACGGTAGTTTAGTGGTAAGCATTGTGGCCTCTTAGCAAGAAGGTCACTGGTTCCCGGCTGGACCAGTTGGCATTCTGTGTGGAGATTGTATGTCCTCCCAGTGTTTGCGTGGGCTTCCTCCGGGTGCTCCGGTTTCCCCCACAGTCTAAAGACCTGCGCTATAGGTGAATTGAATGAACTAAATTGGCTGTACTATGTGAGTGAATGTGAGAATGTATGGGTGTTTCTCAGCACTGGTATGTGGCTGGAAGCGTATCCGCTGTGTAAGACATATGCTGGAATAGTAGGTGCTTCATCTCACTGTTGTGACCCCTGATAAATAAGGGACAAAGCTGAGGGAAGATTAATGAATGAATTGCATATTGTGCTTGGAGAGAAACTGTTATATTTGCTTCAACTTTCTATAATTTGATTACAGAAGGAAGCATGCTTATTGAGGAATGCACAAGAGAATGACTGCTAATCAAATACAAGGGAGAAACAATAAAATGTTAATAACTGACTATATTGCTGTCATTGTATGCTTTATTTCCTGTCAGCTCTTTGTTTTTCTATGATTTTTATTATTAATATGTGTGTACAATAACACCCATACACCAGAAAATGTTTTCATTTGCTTTTTATTTACTCAATTTATTTGTTTATTTATTTATTATAAAACATGCTAAGTATTAAGTGCATGTGTGGGTTTCTTCCATTAACATACACATTATTCAATTGCATTATACAGTAGCATGTTTCATATATATGTTAGAAGGTTTATGTTAATGTGATCCTAGACAACAAAATCCTGGTATTTTTAGGCAATAGCTGACAAAAAAACATTTTATATTAAAATTATAGATTTTTTAGTAAAGATCATAAGTTAAGAAGCAGATCATGTTCAATAAAGATATTTTGTAAAATATTTCAGAGTTAAATATAGTTGTATCTCAAAACAATTCTATCCCAAATATTGTCCTGTTCTAACAAAGCATACATCATGAATTATTTATTTAACTTTCAATCTTGATAAAAAAATAAAAAAATAAAATAAAATAAATGATTGGTTTTGTGATTCAGGCTGAACATTTTATGTTTATCCATTTAAGGGAATAATGGCATCTACTGCATCACCTCTTCTGCTAATGTACCTATAGGTTAAACAATAAATTTAAAGTACACTGTGTCCAATATTTAATGTTTGTTTTCTAGGATATTACAATTACAGTTCAACAAACTAATAGTTTAAATCAAACTACATTTACGTTACTTACTTGAAAATGTATTTGGCTACTCTACAATCAACCTCTCAAAAAAGCTGCCTGTATATTGCAGCCATAAGTAATTTTTGATGTATATATAACTGCAATATGCTTACACCAGTGAGTTTGCACTTACCACAGCTAAACCTCAGCGTTTGAAATGTTCGACAGATATATTTCATGCACAGGATACTGCCCGCATACAGATTAGCAATGAACCAGCAAACACGTGCCACCAAAAAGTTCAAGAGAATGTTACTGAAATGCCAGTCATGCCATTAAAATCTGAAACTCAGACTGAAGCAGAAGGGGAATAGCCAACATAACCTTGATTGACAAAACATCTTTTCTGGAGTTCAATTTCTGCAGAAAAGTTTCAGTCGGAGAACCTTCAGCACCACACTTTGTCAGACTAAATCCCACCCGAGCTGTAGGGACAGATTTAATAAGGCTGGGATCAGAGACACGGACTGACCGCCTCACGTGCCGCACGCGCCGCAGGAGAGCTGAAACATGAGCTCTGTGAAAGTGGGATTATATTGGCCTGATGTTAAATAATGCATGTCATTATCTGACTACAGGGAGTGATTAAGAGCCGGTGTCTGGCCAAAACAGGACGTCCCTCTCCCTGCTGTCACCTCTGCCCTCTCGTCATCATAAATCACTTCCCAAATCTGATCATCCCTGGGCGCCCTTCATTATTTAAAAATGTTTATCATCTGGCCTTGAAGGTGAAATAAGGTGAGCACAGTCATCTGCACACAGGGGTTTGAACTGCTTCCCCTCTCAGGCCACAATCTCAAAGTGACCTTCTGGTGATTAAAAAAAAGAATGATATATAGTTAAACATATTATAACGTACAATTGGGACCGTGCCCTCTAAAGAAAACTGTATTTACAGTTAAGTTCCAACATAGATACATGCATGCACAGGATGGTAATGCATTTTACTGTTAGGAAATTAAAATTCACATTTGAGAATTTAGATGTTATGTTGTGAAGTGAAAACCAAGAAGGTTGAATTTTAAACAATATTTATTTATGAATGTAATTTAATGTAAAATGCTTCTAAATCCACCCATCCTATTACAAATTGACTGATTATTTGAATATGCATTATCATTTACATTTCTAATTAGACTATAGGTTTTATTAAAAGCATATATATCTGAATGGAAATACTGATTGATAACAATGCAATCACAAAATAATTCTGATATATAAAGCAATATCACATGAGTAGCAGTGTTATATGGCTGTATATATATGGTGCGCGAAGTGAAAGTGGGGGGTGGGGGAGGTTACAGTCGTAGTGAAGAGCGGGGGGTGGTGTGGGCGAAATGAAGAGGGGGCTTGGGTGGGGCGTGAGCGTTGTGCTGCGCGTAAACTGAAGTGTGGCGAGCCGATATGGAGATGGTTGGGGTTCGATGTGGGAGATGGGTCTGAAATACAGTAGACTCAAAAAAAAAACATGAATGTTGGCAGATATGATCAGTCTACAGAGATTTCCCAGTTTTTCTCTGTTGTAATCAGGATATCACAATAATTAACCCCGAAAAAGCCAAAGCAAAGCAATCACTACCAGATAACAGTTGTGTTTGTAATAAGGAAAAATGGTAAACACATGCGAGCTCTTTCTTTTTACTAACTAGTCTGCAGTAATGAAAACAGGAGACTCATTAGAAACAAGCAGATGGCCAACCAAAAAGTAAAAGTTTAGACAAAGAGTGGCCAACACAAAATACATACATGTCTAATATGTGAGTCTCATCTCACACTCAAAACACTACAATTATATGGTATAAATAGAGATATAGAGTTTTTCTCCTCTAAGGGCTTATTATGCAGTCTCTGTCACCATCTTGTAGATGTACAATGTCAACCGTCTTTGCTCTGCTCAGTATGACGGGCTAATGGCTGCTGACGCGCTGTCTCTCAGAAATTATAAATATTTAAAATAGGCACTATCCATATGAATAAACTGTATAGTTGCAATCTAAACAACTACATTCTCTAAAAAAGCCTCAAAAGTACGTTATGTTGTCCAACAGCTGAAATATTTGTCAAACTGTAGTACGTTAATTGATCTATTGATTTTTATGTAGGTGGAATAATACATAAGAGTGAAGAGGCTGGTCGAGTTCTGATATTGCAGAATATCACACAGCTATCAGCCAATCAGATTCAAGAACCAGACAGAACTGTTTATATATATATATACTTTTTTTTTATTTTTATTTTTTTAAGAGCACTTGCTCCTTTGACATGTTTGCTTGTTAGTTCTGGTCTTCAGGGGTCTAATTTTACTTAAAGGGATTGTTCGCCAAAAACTGAAAATTCTGTCATCAATTGCTCACCCTTCACTTGTTCCAAACCTGTATGACTTTTGAACACAAAATAAGATATTGTGAAGAAAGCTGAAAACTTTTAACCATTAACTTTCATACTGTTTTTTCCTGCTATGGAAGTCAATGCTTTCTGGTTTTCAGTTTCAAAATATATTCTTTAGTGTTCAACAGAAAAAAAAATAAACTAATGAAGCTTGAAAACACTTTAGGGGGAGTAAATAATAGGTATTTTTTTGTGTGTGTGAACTATTTCTTTAAAAATAATTTTGGAGAAAAAACAATCACGCACAAGATACGTCTGCAAATCTTTCATTAATAAACACATGTAGTAAACTTTGAAATGAAACGTAATACAGTTTAATATATTTTTATATTTATTAATAAATATTGTTTTCCAGAGATACAAAATAAAACTAATTAACCTCAGACCATCAAAGTTTAAACCTATGGTTTCAGCAATAATGAGAGAATTTGATTCACAGTAAATGTATACGCATAACGTAGTTCCCATCCTCATTTTATTATCCGGATAAATCTGGATTATTCTGATTCTAAGGCTGCATGTGCAGTTTGTCATTAGCATAACACATGCCCAAATCATCTCCATATAAGGACTCTCTGCATAACCTGCACCTGTACAGCCATTTGTCACTCTCCTTATGATCAACGAAGCTGCATGCTGCATACTGTATGTACAACATACAGACAGCTTCATTGATTATAATAGGGCCATTTATGTGACATTGCTCCCTTCCAGTGTTCAAGTCTGAGATTAAATTCTGTGAAAAGATGACATTTGTTTTCTACAGAGATTGTCACTTCAGATGAAAAGGTCGATGAGGTCAGACTTGAAGCAGCACAGAAGAGAGAGGGTGATGATGAGCCTGTGAGTTAGGAAGAAGAGGTGAGAGAAGATACAAGACGAGAAATGAGACAGAAAAAGAAAGATAACTAAGTCACAGGAAAGGGAAACAAAGGAAAGAAAGTAAATATGATAGATGAAGAAGATATTAAGCATCAGGTGCATTCCATAAGGATTTTTAAAAACCAAACAGACAGAAAAGTACTACTTAGGCTACTATAATAATGCCAATTGGTGAAAGTAAAGCATGATTTTGAAGCAAATTAAGTTAAAAGGTTTTTTGGTCATGTCAGTCACTGTGCTGATTGTAAATAAACCTAAAGCAAGTGTTAATCCCTAACCTATCATAGATATAGCACACCAAGAAAAATCGCATTGCTATTTGTCATTATTGGATCCATCCATGATTTTTGACAGTGTGACCAATGAAATCTTATACAGGATGAGAATTTGAGGTAAATCTGATTGGGAAAAGTAACAGACAACCATACCTATAGCCATCAATGGGGTCACAGAGGTTTGGACCACTGTATTTTTTATGTTTAAACATAAAATTGTAAGTTTTATAAATCAAAAACTATTTAAAATCATGTTGCTGAATAAATTCACATCTCTGACTCACAGCAGCTGTCAGATGCCTGAGTGACGGAACTTGTACGGGTGGGGCTGCAGCCTTCACTTCTCCATGTTGCCAGATCTAGTCATTATGAACGTAGTTTTAAAGTATTTATGAAGTACATTATAAAGAATTTTGGCCATTAATAAAGTTGGAAGAGGGAGTTGGGGA
This sequence comes from Danio rerio, assembly GCF_052040795.2. Taxonomy (NCBI): domain Eukaryota; kingdom Metazoa; phylum Chordata; class Actinopteri; order Cypriniformes; family Danionidae; genus Danio; species Danio rerio. The sequence goes on along the minus strand of NC_141022.1, from coordinate 30,851,875 downwards.
TTAGCAGTTCCATATCCTATTTGCAAGATATATTATTCAATATTTGAACTTATAGTTTTTTAACTTTTAGCTTTAACTTATATTTCAATGCAATACTTGGCAACATATCTATGTTCAGTGTTAGGGAAAGTAACCTTTAAAAGTAATGCATTAAAATATAAAGTCACTCCCCCAAAAAAGTAACGAGTGGCGTTACTTATTTACTTTTTATAGTAAGTAATGCATTACATTACTTTTGAGTTACTTTTGCATTACTTTTACCTGGCTTGATCTCTTTCAGAGCTTGTTTTTTTATCTTTCTTTTTTAAATAGAGGAACTCTGCAATTAACAATGCACTGCATAGCCTACAGCTTTATTTACCTATAGAAAGCACATAAATAAATAAATAAATAAATATATATATATATATATATATATATATATATATATATATATATATATATATATATATATATATAATTTATTTATTTTTTAGGATAATGTTATATGAAAACTTTCTGACTCCAGAACTATACATGTTATATATACAGATTATTGATTAATGCAATGTGTTTGCTTCTTTTGTACTATTTGTCTAAAGTAAAATCACTGTTGAGATAATCCCCTTTTATTTTTCTTCGATACGTTCAAAATAATGAACACATTTTCTTATTGACTGCGGGATTCATTGTGACCACTTTAATTTTAATCCAGCAATTTATTTTTTAAAAGCTGATTAATTAAACTAAAAAGTAACTCAAAAGTAATGCCATACTTTACTTGTTACTTAGAAAAGTAATATTATTATGGAACTTGCGTTACTTGTAATGCGTTACCCCAACTCTGTCCATGCCATTACATTATGTGGCATAGCCTGTTGCTGAGGAGACCACATTCAGTATAAGACAAAATCCATCATGATATCATCTGAAAGAAATTTCAAACTCTATCTAAATAGTAGCATAATAACAGTACAACTGATCTGTAGAGTAACTGAAACGTAGAATGGTATATACTTAATTTTAGTTGGTGACAATTTAGAGTGGAAGTCATGCTAAAAATCATTTAGAGCAGTGGTTCTCAACCTTTTTTTACCAAGTACCACCTCAGAAAAAAAAATGTCTCTTCGTACCACTATAATGACCAGTATTAAAATAAAGCGTAGTTGGTCAAATTAGGCAGCTACAGCACTGCACGGTTCGAAAACGAGGCAGAGTCCAATTTTTTCAACAAAATTATATTCCATACAAAATATGAAGCTGATTAGTCGGTTTTTATCACATGACTAGTGGTGCGACATTCTGAAAAGTTAAGATGTTTTCAACTGAGGGCGCTTGGAATACACAAGCGCTTCGTGCTGCAGTTTTTACTAATTTTGCTAGCCTGTGGGTTAAATTTTGGCACTTAAGTGACCGAGATGTAACAAGAGAATATGGTCATTTTTTAAAATAAAAGATTTTTCAAAATAAATGATCGTTCAGAATCAGATTATAAATAAAACTGAAATAATTAATGATTTTTTTTGTGTGGTCCGGAACCAATTGATCTATAGACCGGTGCCAGTCTGTGGCCCAAGGGTTGGGGAACACTGCTCTAGCCCGTACAGTATCTGCTCTGCAAGCACCATGCACCTCTTTCTCTAGTTCTGCGCCAATTGAATAGATTTTTAGCAGCTGATGACGCGATGCACTATAGTAAACATTCTAAGCACAATGCTTTGTTCATAGGCTTTAGAGAACAGCCAATACTAATCACATTGGTGTTATCGTACGCATCAAATTATTAAAATTGTATAATTTTTTTGTTTTGTTACTCAGTGATTCCTCCGCGTACCACTAGAAGTAAGCCCGCGTACCAAAGTTTGGGAACCACTGATTTAGAGGATAAGTCAATACAGGCTCATTGAGGACACGTACCGCTATCTACATTTCTGGAGATGAATGAATTATGTAGCCAGAGTATGACGTTAAAAAGAATGTTTACAGGGTGATATGACGCCACCGACAGCTTGTTGCTTTTAGAGCTACCAGCCGACTGCTTACCTCTGTATGGCCTTTCCGTTGTTAGCAATTTGCCCAGTAGCTCGCTGCATACGCTGATAAACTTGGAACGTGGACCTGAGTTTACCGCAATGACACGGTTCAAGTCTGGTGAAAAATGTTTTAAGAAACAAGGTAAAACAAATAAACAAAAAACAAATTAATTAATTAATTAATGAATTAATTAAAAACAACAGGCTGAAATTGTGATGAAATCAAGCGGCTGCAAGACCTTTTCTTTTTCTAGTTTGCTTTTGAAAATACCATCGGTTGGGTTTAGGGAATGGGGTAAGTCGGTCAATCAGTCAGTCAGTCGACAGCAAGTGGGCCTGGTCAGGTGAATTGTATGATGCACCCTCTGGTAGATTTATGCAAGAAGAGGATGTCAAAAAAAATTTGAGATCATCAAAAAAAAAAAAAAAACGGCCTTTAGTGGATTTGTTAAAACAAAAACTGCGAGCAGACGTACCTCCAGTTCAGGTATCCCCAGAAATCTATACCTGGGTACATAATGAGCCTGGGTTGGAATAAGTTGTCATTCATTCTTACATACAACCAAGACTTAATTTGTGCCGGAACACTGCGCACCTCAGTTTACTGATCCCCCTCCTCAACCGCCCTCCTCCCCCATCTGCTGTTCACTTTCACTTCCTTCCACGACTTCCTAACCTTCTTCACTTTTGTCCTCCTCAACCCCCCGCTCTTCACTTTCATCCTTCATCTGTGACACCCCTCCGCCATCCAACGCCACCACCAACAACCCCCGCTCTCCACTTTTGTGCGTGACAACTCTATCCTCAGGTTATATGTCGGATCCCTTTCCCTGATCTGTTCCGGGACCTCGGAATTCACAAATCAAGCAGTGCACACGGCAAAATTATAACAGCAAAAATATTATTGCTGCATGAAACAAAACTGCATACATTTTATTTGTAGGAATTTATATAGCATATTTTTTAACAACCCCAGAACCACACTAATCACCAAACCCTGGCTACGGTCATCTTTAAAATATCTTAAATCTTAAATCTTTAAAACATTTACCATACCAAAATGTGCTGCTAGTAGATACGGTATCTTTATACCTAACTCTGCAGAAACATATTCTTGTTGTCAGGGTTCTGCCACTCTGGTCTTGTAAATTCTTGTTTTGGTGGCAGAGCTCTGACACTACCCATGTCTGGTCCTGTTTCTGTCTCTGTGTGCGCGCGCGCCGTCGTGGGTGTACGCAGAGTGTGTGCGCTGCCGCTTGATGTGGCCCTCAGACGCGCGCGCTCTTGTATTAGTGTTTGTGTTTGTTCTGTCAGCATCGCGCTGCTTTATTCTCGGCGCCTCCGTCTAGTTGGTTTCAGTTTTGGTTGGCGCTGAGATGAAGCATGCGCGTTGCTTATGTGTGAGCGCACGGTAAGCACGGTAATGTTTCTTGTCAAAGCACATGGCTCGGTGTTTACATTGTGGTCACGTGCTTTTGTCGTGTGCTTCAGTGTTGTGCATGTCTTGTCATGAACATGCGGTTAATGAGTTCTCTCATTGGCTGCATGTTCTTGTCCTGTTTTATGTGAGCGCATGGCTTGTGTTGTTTCTCTGTGTCATGCACTCTCCCGTCTATTGTCTAGTCCCACCCTCCTTGTTAACTCATTATTAGTTAGTCATGTTCACCTGTGTGCCAATTTACCTTTTGCTTTATAATCCCCTCATGTGTTCAGTAGTTGCCAGTTCGTTGTCTACACTCCCCTGTGTTCCTGCTCCAGTCTTGCCTTGTCTTGCCAGCCAAGTTTGTGTGTTTTGTTAATGTTTTCCCTCTCGGGGTAGTTTTGTTTTGCCTTTTTATTTTATTATTAATAAATACCCATTATTTCTTTGCACTTGAGTCCTCGCTCCCTTTCCCCACCACGAACGTGACACTTGCATTCTTTTTTAACCTCAGTATCACATTCATGGCGAAAAGACACATTTTGCTCAGTTCTGCCACATTGGAAATAGATTTAATGTATATTTTCAATATTTCAAGTACAAAAATGAGACGAAGATCCAATCATTCATGTGTTTTTGCTTTATGTTTCTATAAAACGGTATTCAAACTGAATCATCTTGTTTTCTAGCTCTGCAATTATTTGTATTATTTGCATTTATATTGTACTCTTAATATGTGGCAAATGCAAGTTTTAGCAATAAGAGACAGCAGTTTTATCGTGACTATTTTTCATTTTTGATTGAGAGACTATTCATAAGAAGGATAAAAGTGTTTTATTTTTTATTACTGCTGCAAAAGTTTATAAAGAAAGCAACACAAAAGGTTAATAATTAAAATGCCTTTTTCTGTCTTCCCATCCTTTTCCTTTAGGGAGGTCTGTGTATGCCACAGGACAAGTGCATTGAAAAAAAAGCAAGAATGATTGAGAACTGAATCTTAGCGAAGGAAACAAGCAGCCGAGTTCGTCTGTACAAGATCTCCTGTAACTGTACGCTACAGCAGACAGAGAGGCACACGGATACACAGGCTGCAACAAGCTGCCTGAGGCTTTTTATGTTTGAAGTTGTTGAAAATTGACAGGACTACTAATCAGAAGTGTGGTCAAGCTGTAGGAACAGCAGTCCGGCTGACAGCTCACAGAACTGCATGTGATGCTGCAGCTCGAGAGGAAAGGCGGAAAGCCGGCATTTCACAATGCATTCGACAGTCTTTCAGCGGTTTCTGCACCTCTCCAGCAGCGATCCTCCCCTACTGACTCAATAATGGAGATTTAGCATCTGACCTCAGGTTAGTCAATGCATCCAGAGGAAAAATAACGGCTGCATCGCCCCGGCTGTCTTAGCGTTGCCTCCAGTGACAAAGTTTCTCTTCTAATTGGTACAAGGTGGGAGGAAAATTTGCAAGTTGTCCAAACATCTGCTTGAAAACAACAGGATCAATAGTACTTGTGCAAAATAACAAAACAACATACTGTTAATAGCTGCTTTCACATAACTGTAAAAAAATGTTTCAGAAGGTCGATGCTTATAGATTATACATGCGCACATATCATTGCCGTCTCGGAACAGTGACTAGCATGTGATCAGCAGAACATAGTCAGTCCGGTATAAATAGACCGTAGCGTTTCATTATCCTCTTGAAAGCGGTGCGTTATAAGCAAATAATCAACTGTATCAGGCCATCTACTCGCCTCATTCAGCAGTGTGGCATGATCATGCTCTCCGATGTGAAAGGGCACGCCATAAAAACCACTAAGTATGATAATTTGAAGTCAAAGCACCTTTCAGGCCAATTTGATACAGAATTAGTATCTATTGTCCTGCACTGAGTCAGACCGCTCAGATGTGGTTACACCACATACATGTACACCAGTGGTTTACCTGCAGTCTCGTTCAAGTTATGGTCATTTTTAGTATTGGAGACTAAGTAAAGTAAATCAAGGGGTAATAGTCTGGCTTTCAAAGTTAGCACCTGCTGCTGTATCTGAATGTTTCATTAATGGCAATTCACGTTTGTTCTCTCTCTGAAATTGCTCATGTAAAATATAGTCATTTTGATAGAAATCAAGATGTTAGGCAAGTTTTTTTTTTTATTTAGAGTATGTAATGTTTTTTTTTTTTTCTTCCACACTGCTCTAAAGAAAGCTGCTTGCTATGAAAGTGGCCTGTCATTCATACTTTGCAGCACTAATGTTGATAATATAGACTTTTTTGCCCTAAAGATCTAGAATTTTCATTCAATTTAGCTTGCAATAGAATGGAAGTAGCGATATGTGTCATTCATTCATTTTCTTTTCGGCTTAATCCCTTTATTAATCTGGGGTCGCCACAGCGGAATATACCACCAACATATGTTTTATGCAGTGGATGCCCTTTCAGCTGCAACCCATCACTGGGAAACACCCATACACACTCATTTACACACATACACAACGGACAATTTAGCCTATTCAATTCACCTACAGCACATGTCTTTGGACTGTGGGGGAAACCGGAGCATCCGGAGGAAACCCACGCAATCACAGAGAGAGCATGCAAACTCAACATTGAAACGCTAACTGACACAGCCGAGGCTCGAACTAGTGAATTATAAATAAAATTCACTATGATTATAAAAATATGATCAATAAAAAATGTGCATCGGTGTGTTTTCACTTTCTTTTATTTTGACTGCTTATGAATATTTTGAAATCTGAAAGATTCGGTGACCGAGAGAGCTTAGCGTGCTGCAATTTAAGAAAACACATGCAATTGCAAAAAAACGCCAGCAAATTCAGGTAAGATCTTTATCTGTTTGACAGCACACATGCTGTAAATCTTCCCAATGCAAACACATTTTCAAAAAACACACTGCATTTTCACACAAAGCAAACAAATTGACAAAAATGTACAGCATTTTCTCACAACACTTTCACATAGCAGGGAACACACGGGCTATTTCGGTTATGGTTATTTAGGCTAATGAAATACAAAAGGCAAGGTAATTGCTCATGTTCTCTTAATTTGCAGCACGCTTAACTCTACTTCTAGGTGATTTTATGTGATTTTGCATATACTGCAAAGAGCTAATACAGAGAATATTCAATGCTCAACATAAGTACACCCCTAACAAATCCATCTTTTAAATTAATATTTTTAATAGGAAGCTATACAATATTTTTTTGTGCATATACATTAGATTAGTCGGTACTAAAGTCAAACCCGGAGCTTATCTAACAAAAACTAGCACACCCAAATGTATATGTTATAGAAAAAATATTAAATACAAATTTAAAGAAGAGGAAAAATCAACAGAAGCAAAAATAATAAATAAAATAAATAAATAATAATAACATAATAATAATAATAATAATAATAATAATAATTTTATTAAAATTTAGTATGTTGTAATTCTTTTTGCGATATTTTTCCTGAATTTAATTGTACTATCTTTCCATTTTTAAATATTTTTGATGACTAAAATATTATTTTAATAAATATATCTGTTCAATAAATCTGTTTTGTTTATATGCAACAAAATCCATTGCCTATATTCACTGAGAAATGGATAAAAATATTCTGTGTGTACTCAATTATGCTGAGCACTGTACATTAGGTGTTAATAAAATGTTAGAATGTATCATGTTGTTTCCATGCTAACAGACATTTGTGGACATGGGTTTCTGCTCAGTCTTGTTATTTAGCTTTAGCTTATGGCTTTATATTAGCTTTAGCGTTTCATTATTCAGTCACATTTTCAGTAAAAAGGAAGGCTGAGTATACGTACAAGCATATTTTGCCAATTTTCCTCCAATGATTTACAGCATAGCTGTTTTGAAAAGTGTAATGTTTTTCTGCTTGATGAATTACAGTTTCTAACATTCCCAAAGACATCACCATGATGAACATGTTTCAGATTGAAATAACAACCTCGAGAATGCCAGCAGAAGGTTCTCCTCTCTTCTGTCTTCCTCAGACTTTGGCTCGTGTTCTCCAAGACTTACAGTGCACACACAGAGAGAAGATTACGTCGTTCTTAGAGTTTCATTACAATGCAAGATCGGTTTAGCACTCCGGAGGATTACTGTGGCCCCAGCCAAATGTGGCAGTCAGATAACATTTTAATACACTGTTCTTTTTTGTTTGCTTTTTTCTTTTGCACCCTACCCCAATCCACTAGAACTGAAAACATCTAAATCCAAGGCAGGAGGTAAACAGGAAAGAGACGATGGGGGGTTGAAAGATTTTTCTTGAAGGAAGGCACAATGTTAGCTCCAGAGATAAAACATTTATTCTCTTCCTGGAGGCTGATGGGGAATTCCTAGCCAATCGAGACTCTCATCCCACATAAAGCTCAGCTCCTCCGGTTTGTCCACCTCAGATGACCTTTAATACTGAGACAGGTGTCAGCAATCGACATTCATGTCAACTCTTATCCAGGGTGGACTATAACAACGGTTAAATTTTTCAAGAAAGATTACTTTGTTATTCTTTCACATACGATGTCCTATTCATATCAAAAATATTTCAATTATACATTTGATCATTGTACATGCATGGTGCATGAAAGACACAATTCTGAATGTCCAGTTAGTATAATTTATTTCTCCTGCTAAAATGTTTGAAAAAATTTGAAGAATAATAAAGTACAATACAGTTTAGTGTTAAAAACCTCTTAAATTCATTTTTCAAAAGGCAGCTATGGTATGGACATGGCAGCAGCGTATGTTTTACAGCTGTAGCGTAATATTTTTTAATGGATACAGTGTTGTTCCCAACCTATAAAGCTAATCAAAGCTTTTTTTTTTTTACAGCATAACAACTTTTACAGATGCTAGATATACTAATAGAGAATGTTTATAGCACATGATACTAAAGTAATGCAATAAACATGAATTTAACAACATTTGATGTAATCTAAAACAATATTGTTCACTACTGAAAAGAAAAAAAAAGTAAAAAAAAAAACACAAACATAGGTGTAAATGAAAAGATCTAAATGTATATATATAACCAATATTTAAGGTCTGAAAACTAAATTGTATACTGTACACTGAATATTTTATACACTAAATCTGTATCTGTGCCTACGCGTTTTCAAAAACATTTCCGAAATGAGGTTTAACAAAGCAAGAAGCTTCATTCATTCATTCATTCATTAATTCAATGATTTATTCATTTTCTCCCTTTATTAGGTCCCTTTATTAATATGCGGTCACACACAGCGGATTGAACCGCCAACTTATCAAGCATATGTTTTATGCAGCAGATGCCCTTCTAGCTGCAACCCATCACTGAGAAACAGCCATTCACACTCATTTGCATACATACACTACAGCCAATTTAGCCTACCCAATTCACCTGTACCACATGTCTTTGGACTTGTAGGGGAAACCGGAACATCTGGAGGAAAAACTATGTGGACACAGGGAGAACATGCAAAATCCACACAGAAACGCCAAACCCCCTCAACTTAGCTAAGGCTCGAACTAGTGGCCTTCTTGCTGTGAGGCTAACGTGCTACCCATTGTGCCACCTTGTAGCCAGCAAGAAACTTTTCACACTGTAATATATATATATATATTTTTTTCTGGATAGAGCCTTATTTGTTTTATTTCGGCTTGAATAAAAGCAGTTTTTCTGTTTTAAAAAACATTTTCGGGTCAATATTATTAGCCCTCTTAAGCAATCTTTATTTTCGATTGTTTACAAAACAAACCACTATCAAAACATGATTTGCCTAATTACCCAACCTGCCTATATATCCTAATTAACCTAGTTAAGCCTTAAAATTACACTTTAAGCTAAATACTAGTATCTTTAAAAATATCTAGTCAAATATTATTTATTGTCATCACGGCAAGGATAAAAAAAATTAGGTTTTAGAAATAAGTCATTAAAACTTTTATGTTGAAAAATGTGTTTTGAAATCTTCCCTCCGTTAAACAGAAATCGTGTAAAAAAAAAAAAAAATACAGAGTGCTAATAATTCAGGAGTGCTAATAATTCTGACGACAAATGTCAAATCCAGAAAAACTGATTACAGTTTGAGGTGCTCTCTTAAATTTTCCAGATATCTTACCATCCTTTGTTTCCTACATGCTCATGTTCTGTATTTCAGCTGTTGCCAGGGACAACAGTCAAATCATACAGTTCAGTGGAAGATTCTCTACTGACCAATCAGAGTCAGCTATACATTTTCTTTAACAAAAGACAGACTCGTCAAAAGCAACAACAACAATTAACTGGTCTGAATTTAGCATTTCCTTGACGAACCCTTCAAATTTGGCAAGAATATCATGTTGCTGTGTTGGCATTTCACTCTGTGTGAACAAAGAGGACAAGAAGACAAAGTCGTAGCACTCGTCAATCCAAAACACCTCGGAGAGGACTCTCGTCAGCCTTTCAAAGGCCTTTCATCCAGCGCTGCTATTCAGGGAACATTGTTATTGTTCTCCACTGCATTTCATGAACCACTTCCTGCTTACTAAATGACATTCTCACTCTAAGACAAAGAGGAATAAAATGCTGATGTTTAGAAAAACGAGCCACGCTAGAGTGTGGAGCGCTATGTAGAGCGATGTTTAGTTTTAGAAATATTGCTAGAGAGCAACAAAAGATCTTAATTTCCCTCTGGCGTCACAGAGAGTTTTCTTTTGTTTATGATGGATTGGCATCTCGGAGCAGCAGGACAGTGCTTGAATTATTAATAGTGGAAAACACATCAAATAATTGCTGTAATGTGTCATATTAAGCTCAAAGAGTTCCCAAAAACGAGTTTGTCCTTCTAATTTCAATGAGACTCTCTGGCCATTCAGAGCCTCAAGAAACGAACACGATACATTTGGAATTTTCAATTTGTATGCGGCTACTTGGTCATGCAGAGAATGCAAATGCATGTAAGGGAGTCAGGAATAAGAAGGTTTTTATTTCATCCTCCATTGTTAAAATAATTAGAATTTGAGAATTTCATCCGAATTTTCATCGCAGCTGTGTAATAAAGTGGAAGACAGTTGACACATTTTTTTCACACCATCTTGACTCCATACGCAAATCTCAATTAATTACGAGAAAATGACCACGTTTGGTTTAGAAAAATAAAACCATGATTACAAAATAAAACTCTGATTACAAACTTCCTCGCGCAACCGGTTCATTAACCTCTTAATAAGACGCTGATATATTTAAATGAGAAAGTTAGACTGTGAAATACCAAAAAGGATCTAATGGGAGGGAAAAAATGACAGCTAAACCCTCTTGACCTTTCACTCAGCCCATTAAAACGGACTGCCAGCACCTGCCCGGTAATTAATGTGCAAATGTGACTGTGTCCGTCGCCTGCGCCCCTCCCTCCGCGACTCATTCTCCGACTGCTCCAGCCCTCGATTTTCCTCCCTCACTTTCTCTCAATTAGGCTGGAGCTTCTAATGGAGATTCTCATTACTGAAAGCAAATTGGTTTTAAATTCCAAGTCCATCAAAGACTAAGTTATCTCAAGTCTATACAGGAATACAAACTTGCCACCGTGTCATGCGGAAACTTTTTGGTCATTGTTGTTTATTCACTTCCTTAGTATATAAAGGGCTGGAATCGGCTTTGGCGTGATTATTTAAATTGGCCTTTTCATCAGCAATAATAAACACAAAGCAGTGGAAAGTTTTATACTGTATAGTAAAAAGGCAAAACTGACAATATATCTGCTATAAACAATACAAATGAATTGTATAAAATGGAAAGTCATCAAAAAATGGGATCAAATTCAGATTTTTGTCATTTTGAATATTACTGTATTTTTATATATAGAAAACGGTGGAAAAAAAACACTAAATAAAATGTAAATTAAAATATAATAAAACAAATATAAAGGAAAATAAAATAAAACGTAAAATAAAATAAATGTAATATAAAATACAATGTAAAACAAAATAAAATGAAACGCAAAAAAATAAAACTTAAAATAAAAATGTAAAATAAAATGTAAAATAAAATGTAAAATAAAATAAACGCAAAATAAAATAAAATGTAACACAAATTAAACTAAAATATAAAATTAAATGTAAAATTAAATAAAATGCTAAATGAAATAAAATAAAATATAAAATAAAATGTAAAATAAAATAAAATAAAAAATAAAATAAAATGTAAAATAAAATAAAACATCAAATAAAATAAAATGAAATGAAACGCAAAATAAAATAAAATGTAAAATAAAATAAACGTAAAATAAAATAAAATGTAAAATAAAATAAAATAAACCACAAAATAAAATAAAACGTAAAATAAAATAAAAAGTTAAAATAAATTTAAAATAAAATAGAATAAATTTTTAATTTAATTTTCTTGTCGGCTTATTCCCTTTATTAATCCGGGGTCGCCACAGCGGAATAAACCGCCAACTTATCCAGCACGTTTTTATGCAGCGGATGCCCTTCCAGCTGCAATCCAGCTCTGGGAAACATTCACACACACACACACACTCTCTACGGACAATTTAGCCTATACCCAATTCACCTGTACCGCATGTACCACTGTGGGGGAAACCAGAGCACCCGGAGGAAACCCATGCGAACGCAGGGAGAACATGCAAACTCCACACAGAAATGCCAACTGAGCAGAGGTTCGAACCAGCAACCTTCTTGCTGTGAGGCGACAGCACTACCTACGGCGCCACTGCGTCACCCTATAGAATAAAATGTCAAATAAAATAAAAATGTAAAATAAATTTAAATAAAATGTAAAATAAAATGTTAAATTCAGGATTGGTAGAGCTACGCATCGATGAATTGGCTCTTCAGTGTTTTAACTCTCAGTAATGATTAAATCACACTGAACTGAGCTAAACTGAACTGAACTTAAACACTAAAACCTGAACCACACTGTTCCAGTTACTGAACCACACTGTTCCAGTTACTATGACCATTTATGTGAAGCTGCTTTGACACAATCTACATTGTAAAAGCGCTATACAAATAAAGCTGAATTGAATTAAATTAAATAAAATAAAATGCAAAATAAAATAAAATTAAATAAAAAAAATAAGATGAAATATTAAATAAAATAAAATGAAAAATAAAATAAAATGTCAAAAAATAAATAAAATAAAAGCATAAAATAAAATAAGACATACATTTAAAATAAATTGTAAAATAAAATACAATGAATCAATAAAATAAAATGTAAAATGAAAAAATAAAATAAAATAATTTACCAGTACAGGGTTGTGGTTGGAAGGGTGTCTGCTGTGTAAAACATATGCTGGAATAGTTTGCGGTTCATTCCGCTGTGGCAAACCCTGAATAATAAGGGACTAAGTGGAAGGAAAATGAATAATTAAATGAAAATAAAACAAACTATTATATAGATTAATTAATGTGCATATTTTTATTTAACCTAAAGCATTACATCATTACTATTTTTATTATTGGTAATAATAATAATAATAATAATAGTAATAACAATAAATGATTAATAAAATGACCGCTGTGTAAACTCTAATTCTCATCTCAAAGATCCTTACACACTTACACTTATTGTAAGGCTTTGCTATATTCTCTTTTTTTCTTATCCATTTTCCATTCGTACACAATGATTTACAATGAAATGCGTGCGTGTTTGGAGCAATGTCAGGAAGCGTTGACAAAAAGCAAAAGCAGTTTTCATGAGCTACACAAGAAGAAAAATGGATCACTGTGTCCTCGCTAAACCTAACCCTCTGTCTACTTCACTATTGTCTCCTAAGAGCAAAATATAAAGAAACAGTGCATTTTACCCCATCTGTTTCTGACAGCTCATATGTTTGGGCGGATGTGTGAAGAAGGGGCATAGCTAGAGGAAGAGGTTGATTGAGAGGGATTTAGAGCTGCTGATGCTCCATCACTTGCCCACAAACTTCCTGAACCGAACACCCCCCTTCCAAAGACACTAAGTTAATCCACTCTAAACAAGGATGAGTGTGCTTGCCAGTAAACGAAGAGAGTGCTCTGAGGATATTTCATGTCTTGCTCCATCCAGTGTTTCTTTTGGCACAGGAGGATAAGCAGAAAAGGCTTTTGAAGAAAAGGATGCCCGCTTCGGCTCTGCAACCAAGATGAAACACAAAGCAGCAGAGAACTTTTGTTGCTAAGTGTCTCAGTGATTTCTGAGGCAGTCGATATCTTGTGAGACTTTTTTAAACGAAGAGCAGTTTGGTGTTGGTCCAGCATGAAAAGAATATTCTTCCTATTCCTATCAAGAAAAATGAGTGACCCGTGAACTGCAATAAACAATCTTGTTTTGAATGATTCATCTGTGCATGATATTTCACAGACAGTTTTCTTTTCCAATTATGTTGTTTAGGTTACAAAGGCTATTAAATGTAAATCAAGAGCCAAACAGATTTTTTTATTATTGTTCACGAAGTCAAAGTTCAGAGTCAGTAAGATGCAACTCTCTGATGCAATTTCTACCACAAACATATTCCAGCCATTTAGAATGTTTTGAAAAATTATACTTTTTAAAACCTGAAAATCACATTAAAGAAATGAATCATCTTAAGACAACGCTGAAAAAAAGGCACACATTTTTTTTACAATGCGCAAAACAATCTTTACAAAAGCTTTTCAAATAGGGTATTCGGTTATTTCTCTGCAACACTTTATCTTATTCAGACCTCTTACTCAGGTCTCTGTACTTTAATCTTGTCTTAGATTGCCATGACTGTATGTTTTGGCGAGAAAAAACTAGACGTAAATTGATTATCTAGTGACTTGCATAATAATGGTGCCGTGGTGTTGATGATGCCGTACTGAGAGCTAGCAGGAATTTGGTCAGGTTTTAAAAGCACATTGAACATCACTCAAAACACACACATCAAGAATCAGCGTATGAATCCCTACAATGGTGACAAATTGCTTGCGACAGTGCATAAATGTGTGATTCTCCCAGCATGCGCTGCAGAATAAAGCATGTCACCATTGTTGAGATTCATATGCCGATTCTTGACGTGTGTTTTGAGTGATTCAGATGTTCATTGTGACCAATGCACAGCTGGGTCTCAATATGCAGAACCACATGATTCCTGTCATCAGTTCAGTGAAATTAACACACCATTATCATTATAATACAAGATTAAAATTACTGACAAGACCAGAGAATCGAAAGTGCTAAAATATACATTTTATTTGCTTCTGGTTTGCCTTGCTAAACAAAGGAAGGTAAACACGAATATTGAATAATTAAAGTCACCAAAAAACATTCTTCACCACAAGGGTGACTTCTATAATCTTGTATCAAAAAACAAAAACCAAAAACCTAATTATAACATTTAGTTCCAAATATATGTAAATGAGGGCTTGGGTCCCCTAGGAGAATCAGGACAGAGATAGTCAAACAGGTTTGTAATAATTAATGCTAGTGTATTGAGTTTTTGAGAGACCTATAAAAAATAAGACTACAACATATATTTTTCTTTGTCAAATGGATGTCTTAAATACATCACTTGTACATTTTGCTTAATGGGATGTTAATACAACTATTTGTTTGGTTTCATCTGCTGTTAAAACCAAAACTGGTTTAAGGTAACGCATAGAACTTTATGCTTATTTATGTATTCATTAAACTAAGGCTGTTTTCACCATGCGTACATATTCTGATTAATTTAATGCAATTCTACACAATTTACGAGTAGAGTGAACTATTTTATCTTAATTGAAGATTACAGTAACACTGGACAGGAGAAATACTACCATGAACCAAAATTTAACCAATACAATTACCTATTATTAATCAATAGTAAATAAAAAAAATAACAATGATAATCATTAATAATGAAAGTGAGTTAACCATACTGATGTGTTGATGCACTGTTAAAAGCTATTAGATCCCTGTCTTTAAAAAATGTAAGTAAACACATTTCTTTTAAAGTGATTTATTGATTTGACCCAAAAAAATTAGTAAACATGTTGTCTTAAATTTAAGTCAATTAACTATACATCAGGGGTGCCCGATCCAGTTCATGGAAATCTAGCTTTCAGCTGAGTTCAGCTCAAACGCTGGTCAAACACAGCTAAACCAACTTAACTGCGGTTACACTGCACTTTTCTCCACATAGATTTCCATTCATACACACGGGAATCCGTCAGACCAGAAACGCAAGCTCATGCAACAAGTTTCACAGTTCGCTGCATTCAAGCTTGGTGAACTCTAACTTGCGATATCGCATGATATAATTGCATGAGACCAATTGAAGATCAAAACAGGACCTCCCTAAACAGAAATTGAAAACATGGACCAATTGCTCAATTTTTTAAATGTCTAATCATCTTGTTTAATCACGTCCCTTTTTACAGTGCCATACAACAGAATTTCACACGCACAAACTCTAGTGTGACCGCAGCATGAGTAGGATCTGAATGAGCACTTGGTAATTAAAGACAGGTGTGTTTGATCAAGGATGCAGCTGAACTCTGCAGGAGGGAAGCTCTCCTTGAACAGGAGGTTGCAACATGGGCTCATTCTGAAAACGTAGCCCTGTATACATTTCTAGCGATAGTGAATTATGTAGCCAGAAGTACGTATAGCTGCATTTAATTTTTAATATGAACGCTACGGAGCAGTATGACGCCATATCTTTTCGAGCTTACCAGCTGACCTCTGACCTCCGTGTAGACGGCTTTCCCACTATTACCAGTTTGTCTAATAAGCTCGCCATGTACACTGATAGCCTTGAGACACAGAGAGGAGTTGACCACGATGATAGGGTTCAAGTCTGGTGAGGAACGGCTCCAGAAAGTGGAAAAGATGGAAACAAAGCCAAACAAATTAAATAAACAAGTAAATAACAGGGTTATAATGTGGTAAAATCTGAAACGTGGTAAAAAAAAACAAAAAAAAACAGGCGAGGGGTTTTCTTTTTTGCATTGCTTTTTAAAATTGTTGGTTGGTTTTAGGGAAATGTGTGGGTGGGTCAATCTGTGCTCCTGAAAATACTACTGGTTGGGTTTAGGGAAGGAGAAGGATGGGTCAGTCGATTGGTCAGTCAGTCAGCAGCGGCTTTGAGTGATAAGAGGCACGAATGGCACTCATGAGATAAATTTGAGATCTCAAAAAAGTGTACACCATGGCCTCCTATGACGTATTTGGCGGCCTCCAGAAATGTATATAAAGGTATGTTTTTAGAATGAGCCTGCCTTGGGATTTTAACACCCCTTGATGTACATAATTCAAATGAAAATTTAAAAAGTCAACTTAACAGTTCTAAGTTACACTCGGTTAATGATTTTTTAAACTAAAATAAGTAATTGCTTTTTTACAGTTGCTTTTTATTTTCTATTATCAACAACATGAAAAACTCAATCTCCAGCCATTCCAAGCTTCAATTGTCCCCAACCAATTAGTTTAATCAAAATTCCCATCCTACATTTCTCCAATTGAACATCCTGCTACTAAGAAACCTGTCACAGTATATAAATACTGTACAATGGAAATTCACTGACCTTAACCTCCCAATCATATCTGCTCTAAAGTCTCTCACATTATTTGTAGACATTGAGTTGGTCCATTACCTCATCAAAATGTACAGTGCGTCTATAATACATTCTATAAAAGATTTCCTCCTCTCTCTCATGCCTTTTTCAGTCACAGCAGCTACACAGAAGAAAAATGATTCATCTAACAGACCATATAGTAGTGTAGTACTAATACACAGCAGTCCAACAAGAACTTCCACAGACCTTAATCGATCTAACAGCCTTAATGCTCATGCTGAACTATATTGCTCTCATGTAAGCCTCAGCCAACTGTGCTTAGATCATAATTTTATAGGGAAACAATGTGAGCTGGACTGAAGCCATGCACTAAATAGGAAGATGGGCCAGTGTTTTCCTATGATGCATCTCTCTCAAACATCACCGCGATCTGATGTGGAGCTCAGATTAGTGAATATTTGTTGCGGAGCTTCAGTTTCTGTTTGCGTTGCGAGTCAAACTGTCACAAGCCACCGAGCACTCAGAGTCTACAGGACGCCAGAATGCTTTGCGAAACAATAGAATAAATTGCTTCACAAAGGCAACCAAAAGACTGAATGCCATCACACATTTTAATTCAAAGGATGAAAGGTAACAGCTGAAATTTCCAAGTGTAACTTACAGCAGAAAACTAATTTCAGCAATACAGGGTCTTTTGAATGAGATTGCAGGAGAGAAAGGCATAATAGAGCCCATTCAACCTCTCAACTTTCTTTTTCAAAAGCACCAAAAGGATAAGTCTAATTAATTAAATCATTTACATATCAAAACATTCATTTCTCCATGATAATGGAAGAAAACTTGAGTCGTCTGAAGAGGGGGAGGGGTACCTGGCGCACATAAAAGCTGGACTGATGACACTTTTTGTGCGGACGGAAAAATAGTGGAAAGATCAGACTAACCTTTCCCTTTATCTGATGAAGCGGGCCTTAAGCATGGCTTTATAATGAGCATCATTACTAGAGCATAATGCTAGCGTCTATAGGGACCGGGCATGTCAATGACAGGCTAAAGGGAACAATGAGATAAACACACAATATTTGGACATATTTGGCCTCTCTGCTTACCTCACACAACTAGCGGCGCATTTAAATGAGGAACAAAGAAGATGAAGTGTGACCTGTGCACATGATAAAGGGCCGTATGGCACTTTTCACTAATTCGGTTATATTGCAGATAACCTTGGTAGCGGTTAATGTCCGTTTAGTTTCTGTATAAAACAGATGTTCAATCATTTACCTTGCCCCTTCTCGGTCACTAAGCAGAATAATGGTGCGCTAATGAGCACCTGAACGACTGAAGTTCATAAGTTTATTGATGCTACACTCAGAAAAAAGACCCAAATGTTTGTATTTGAATTGCTTCAAAAATTGCTTAATAAATGTTATGAATTTTTATTAGTAATACAAAAAACAGGTTTATAAATTAATATGGTTACACTTTATTTTAATGGTTCATAAGTTGAATTTAAGTTACATTGCATCATGCCAAATAGTTCTCAACAGATTATAAGTAAACAGTTAGGTTGGGGTTAGGGTTGATGTAAATTCACATGTACTTGCAAAGTTTCTTATAGTCAGTTGAATGTCTGAAGAGCAGTATCAACAGATATTAGGCAGACAGTCTACTTATACTCATATGGACCATCAAAATAAAGTATGACATGTTTTATTTAATTACATTTTTATTTGAAAGTATAATTATTTAAATGAAACAAACAGGTAAATAATTGATAATCTCATGGTTTTGCTTTTGTTTTTAATGCATAAACCAATTCCTTACCATTTGGCAAACACGTATCACATTCGACTACTTCTTTGTTTGAGAAGTCCTATAGGTAACATGATAATAGTAACTAGATATGTAGCATACATTTCATAAAGAAAATGTAAATGTAAAGAAAACGCCCAAAATGGTCAGGAAAGCAACAGTCAACACAGGAGCAAACAGATGTATACGTGCAATTCCAGAGTCGTGGTCATATAACAGGCACATAATCAAAAGGCAGGCAGCATACAAATAGGGGTGGCTGACGTTAAACTGATGTTTCGACACAGTGTCGAGATCCAGAAGCACAAGTGTTTCAAAACACTACACAAGTGTTTTCATGATCTGAAACACCCAGTTCACATAACTAAGGTGATCTGAAACACAGGTCACGTGACTAAAGTGTTTTAAAAACACCTGATCACCTGGCTAAAGAGATTCAAAGAATGGATCATTTCAGAAGCATTTCGAGACCTGGAGAATCTCCATTTGACTGACAGGGTCATTACAAAACTTTATATTGATGGATACGCGATCAGTGTAGCATAATTTTTAAACCACTGTATTCACCTTATTCTTCGTGTATGAGCGGGAGCAGCCATTTGAATCTTTTTGGCTCAAGACTTCCGGTCTCATTCACTTCCATTCATTTTGTTGATATTAAAAACAGCTTGTTTGACTGTTTTATGTCGTTGTTTACTCCTAGTCGATTCTCCCATAGGTGACCGAGTAAGTTCTAAAACAATCGCAAAAACGAGCGCACTTCCGTATTGAAGAATGAGATCTAAAAGGTCAAAACCGACAAGGCAAGGAAAACGCGTCATAATGCTCACAATGAATTGATGAGGTGCAATGCATTTTATTTGGTTGCTAGGTGGTTGCTAGGGAGTTCTAAGTGGTTGCTAGGCGGTTGCTAAGATGTTGCAAGCTAGTTGCTAAGGTGTTTTGAGTAATTGCTGGGTGGTTGCTAAGGTGTTGCTTGGTGGTACCAAGGGTGTTCTGAGTGGTTGCTAAGTGGTTGTTAAGTGGTTACTAGGGTGTTCTGAGTGGTTGCTAGGCAGTTGCTAAGATGTTGCTAAGTGGTTACTAGGCGGTTGCTAGGGTGTTCTGAGTTGTTGCTAGGTGGTTGCTAAGGAGTTGCTAAGCAGTTGCTAGGGTTTCTTAGGTGGTTACTAGGCAGTTGCTAGGATGTACTGGCTTGTTACTAGGCAAGCCTCACATATACATTTGATCAAATCTTAATACTTAGTAAGCATGTCTAGCATTTCTGAGATGTCCCAGCATCCCAGAGGTACAGCTTATATCCCATTGCAGGGTATGTTCTCACTCAGGCTGCAACTCTTTTTAGATGTTGTGCATCCCATTTCTACGAAATTCACACTCTGCACTCTGATTCATCAAATTTCTTTTCAATGTTAAGTCTGTGGGATTTTTTTGGAGGTTTTTGGCCCTGCAAAGCCCCTTATTTAATTCCCAATAAATCCGCAGGACTCGACACCACATTCAAGCAGCTAGGACGAAAACTGCAGGACAAGTCACGCACCAAAAAAGCACACAGAAGGTGAAAGAATAATAAATATGGAGAATAACAATAGTAGATTTGCCTAAAGGCAAACCCCACTAATAATAATAAAAAATAAAAAAAAACACACATGATACCAAACACATTGCCCAGCCTCTGTGTCAGTGATCACTGTTACTGTCACCAAAGATTATCTGCAATTTATTATTATTTCATTATTTCAACACACAAATCTTAAATTCAGAATGATTTCACATCAGTTGATTCTGTCAAGCAATAGTTGTGAAATTTAATTGTATTTAGTGATCTGTACACACTGAACAATATTCAATGGATTTACAACATTTTATTTTAAGGTAAGTTGTTGCAAACTATTAATATTTAAATTTAGTAATGTTCAGATCAATTCGTCTGTTTAAATTTAGATATAAATTGTTTGCCACCACTTTCCTTAACAAAAATTGTAAATACAATACTTATTTGTTTCAGTGAATTTCTTTCCGCACTGAAACACTACCAGTTGCTCATATCATGAAACCTTGTGATATGAAAGTGTCAAAAGACTTCACAAGTGCACTGTGCTATAGGTGGGGAATCTACAGTATTCTCTGTTGTGCAAATCAAAGCGATGGCTGATGGTGAAAGACGGAAAGGCCTCTGATGCAGAACCCAAGCCTGCTGATATCAAAGCACTGAGATAATTCAGATTCATGCCCCTGCAGAAGCTCCTATTGGAATGTTTTCCTGAAGCCCAGCTTGAATAATGTGAAACAGTGTCGGATGCCCAAAATGTTGCTTTAATCTAATACAGTTCAAGAAACATGTCAATATCGGCCTCCAGGTGCCGTTTCATCACCAAAAAACAAGAAGGCAGGGCAAATCATCTGCGCAGATTTGAAGCAGGGGGACAGAGCATGTGTTTCCTTTTTAAATCAACGTGTAAAAGAGTTCATTAAGAGATGACAGTTATCAAGTGTTTAATTAGGCATTGACTTATACCTGCGATGTTCAAGTTACTGTAAATGTACAGTTGTTGAATTCGAAGGCTGCATGGGAATATAAGATAAAAAGCTATAGAGCAGTTTTCAGGAACATTTCACAGTTTTCATCACTCTACTCATCTGTGTTTGCACATTGCAGACATCTCTGTCTATCTGACTGTTTCCCTACTGTATAGCAGGGAAAAAAAAAAAAAAAAACTTATGTGACAAAAGAAAAATGGAAGAATTCACAGAGGTCATACAGTATGCATTTCACATGGAAATGAAAACTTAATTTTTTACTATAGTACATATACGAATCATATATGTATTTAGAGAATACAACCACAAATCAGAAAAGGTATGGAAAACTCAAATATCATTTATAAATATACATAATTCCTGTAATTCAGACCAGTAAAACTTTACAAAAAAAAAAGTTTGGACAGGAGCATGTTAAGGCAAGTAACCAGTTAAATTGGTTAAATAATGGTGTGATTTGAAACAGGTGATGTCAACAGGTGATTGTAATTATGATTTGGTACAAAAGCTGCATCCAAGAAATGTCTAATTCTTTAGGTGTAAAGATAGGCTGAGGATCACCTATTGCCAAGCAATACGTGAGAAAGTTGTTGAAATGTTTAAAAACAATGTTTGTCAAAGAAAGATAGGAAGACATTTGGATATTTCACCTTCAACAGTGCATAACGTAATTAAAAGATTTAAAGAATCTGGAGGAGTTTCAGTGCATAAAGGACAAGGGCACAAGCCTTAGCTGCACAACCGTGATCTCCGATTACTCAGGCAGCACTGCATCAAAAATCGTCATATAAGCGATATCACCACATGGGCTCAGGACTACTTTGGCAAACCTTTATCAAGTACCACAATATATATTTACATCCACAAATGCCAGTTAAAACTGTACTGTGGCAAAAGGAAGCCCTATGTTATCAGTGTCCAGAAGTGCTACTTCTCTGGGTTCGGAGACATCTGGGATTGACCCATCCCACAATGAAAACCTGTACTGCGGTCAGATGAATCAATATTTCATATAATTTTCTGGGAGAAATGGACGCCCTGTGCTCGGGACCAAAAAGGAAAAGGATCATCCACATCATTACAAGCAAGTTCAAAAAGTTTGACTTGTATTTACCCTTAAAACAACAACAAAAAAAATTGCAATATACTTGGTCGCCATAGCCAGAAATTCCAACACAAACATCAATATGCTGTGGAGAAAAACAAGTTATTAGAATTATTGCACCTGCATTGTTATGTGCATAACTTATTATTATTATTATTATTATTATTATTATTATTATTTTATTATTTACTAATAAAATGTTGCTGTGTAAATTTGTCCACCTCTAATAACTATAATAATCAGATTTTTTTTTTTTTGTTATGCTTCCAAAATAAACAATGTATATGATGACCTTTTATGACCCAGATTATGGGCATATTAATACAGATTATTAGGTGGATCATTGTGTGCTTCATTATTTGCCGAAGAAATTGCTTGGTTTATGCAATTAGGTAGCAATTTCAGTGAAGGGATGCTTAATCTGACCGTGGTTTCATTTTTGATGATAAAAAATAATAATTTCACTACAACTCCAGGTCAACACTATTTGTTTACAATTGAGGAAAATTATTATTTTTCCATGCCACACCCCCAGCAATGACGTGACACTGACCAATATTTGATTTTTTATTGCATGATATTTACATGTATATGATATTTTACTCTTCACGTACCTGTGGAAATGAGCGAACTTTTGCAGTTTTTCATGTTCTGTTGTGATTTGCACTTTTTCTTGCCCTCCTCAAGTTAAATGTCACCCATGGGCAAAACTCTTGCAATGGCTTCAATAGAGTTCATGATGTCAAATCCAAACAAATTTTCCAGTCATTGCCTCAAGATTTTCATATGGATTGTTACATGTATAATAGGGTTTTTCAATTTAACAGTAAAATAAGGTCTGTGGTTAGTGATATTTGCACTCGAGCATAATTTACATACACAAAAATGATTGTGTTGTGTATAAATATACTTCTAAAAGGAAACTACTATAATAATGCTTATGGTGTGTTAGTGACATCCAAATATTGCATTTATTTTTTTCATATGAAGAGTTCAGATGCAAAAACCTATAAATGCCATCTGAAATTTTTTTTTACCAAAATTAGCATTTTTTGCAAGCTCCAGTGTGTATGTTTAGTAAATCCACTTTTATGGCAATAAATAAATGAATAAACAATAGGTTCTTTGCATGCTTTCAAGTAAAATATATAAAATAGCGGAGGCTGAGAAAAATGCTAATTTTAGAAGAAAATCTCAGATGGCACTCATTTATAATAACTGCCTAATTATATGCGATGATGACAGTAAATAATATTTGACTAGATAATAATATTAATATAATAATATTTTTCAAGACATTTCTTAAAGCTTAAAGTGATATTTAAAGGCTTAACTAGGTTACATAGGTTGGGTAATTAGGCAAGTTTTTGTATAACAATGGTTTTTAATAAAAACTGCTTTTATTCTAGCTGAAATAAAACAAATAAGACTTTCTCCAGAAGAAACAATATTATGAGACATACTGTGGAAATGTCCTTTGCTCTGTTAAACATAATTTAGAGAATATTTAAAAATGAAAAAACAAATTCAAAGGGGGCTAATAATTCTGATTTCAACTGTACTACTAAACTTAAGTTGTGAATGTGAATGTTACAAAAATCCATATAAAAATTTGAAGTAATCTTTGGAGAAGTAGCCTTCTGGGTTTTTATGCCATGACTGCATCACCCAGAACTCTTGAATACTTCACTGTGGAGATTATTTATTATTTAAACTTTTTTTGTCCCTTACCCAAATCATTTACTGTATTACAGCTGTTCTTGCTATGCTTAAGCTTGCTAGAAAAAAGGAGTTGTAATGGGGTAAATTTTTAATATAATCTGTGGTGACATCACAACATTTGTTTGTTTTTTAAATTTCTTTTTTCAGAAATGCAATAAATAAACTGTTAAAAACATGCAGTTCCCAGATTAAAAGTTCACATTGTTTAATATTTAATGGACTTGCATACTTCTCACATTTTAGACATTTTATTTAGTAAAATCTGCATTGTAGTATATCAAATCAGAATAAAACAAGTCATAATTGCACAACTCAAAATATATTTCATATAAATGTTTTATACTTAAAATTTTTACTTTTCTGCAATTCCGAGTTTACCCCAGCTATTTTCATTTTAATTATCAGTAAAAAGCTTAAGATTGATGGCATGTTATATACCCTAACAGTAAGCTCTCTGCATAGTGTGTATAAAAATAAAATCTTAATTAAAGAATTAACTCATTCACTCAACTGATTTGTCCAAATACACATTAACTTAATACATCCATACGCATAAATACATTGCACAAAAACTGATATTTACTGTCCAAAGTGTAAGTTGAAATTAATAGGTTGATGGTCCATTTGAGTATTTGTAGATTTTCTGCTTGCAATCTCACGGCAATTAATAACTATTTGATTTAGTGGCTTATTTCTATGAATTAGTAATATAATAAATGGATAAATAAACAAATAATAATACAAGCAGCAAACCCATCACACCTGTCAAAAGTTTAGCTCGTAAAATATTATCTAATAACAGCTAATAATTGTTTGTCAAAGCTGCATACATTAGTGACAAACTGAACATTCCCTTTGACAAAAGAGACAGAACTGAACCCAAGATAAGAAAATAATTATGTGCTAGCATTTGACAAAATAGTATGACTTTAGAATCATCTTTGAGCTGAAAATAGTGCTCCGGGAATTCAAAACAGTGGGCAAAATATATCGTTTGTGTGTGTGTGTTTTCCCTCAGCGTTCCTCTTTATTGCTCTATGAGTATTTCAACCTCTTGTCCTTGAACAAGAAACTCATCTGCCTCACAGGAACGAAGTGGTTATTGTGAATTCTCCCTTCATACTAACTGTTTAAGGCCACGCATCTTCACTGTTGTGCAGCATGTTTCGCTTCTATTTTCTCTTCTAACCTTGAAGGTCCTTTCTTTGTGATCAAGCTCCAGCATCAACATGTCACTCATCTTTTAGCAACCATATGCTGCTGTACCGCTTAAGGGGAACATGTGAATATAGAGCCTAATTTTTGGATGAAGTTTGCCTTTGAAGTCATGGCAAATATTTGGATTTTAAAGACGTTAAGAGGGTGCCAACACTTTGTTCTTAATTTAAGATGAATGCTGGTACTGAATACACTATTTATCTTTGAAGTTCCTGTTAAAAAGTGATTGATTCCCAAACAATAACATTTGTCTTTGAAAAATGTCTTGTTATAATTAATCATTCTTTAAATGTGTTGTGTTTGTCAGCTTTCGGCTTTAGCCCAGCAATCTCTGAAAAAAATAAAATAAATCAAAATATCATGGCGGAGCTCCAAGACAGCATTCCAAAAATATCAAAGTTATGAAGGGAATGTGTGATAGATACAACTATAGATTCAACTAAAGCAAACGCTGCTCTATATCAGTCAGGATAAGCATATGCTGATGGTATGTAGTCAGTTGTGCCTGTCGATCATTTCCTATCCACAGAGCTCAGAAATCCTTCAGATGTCACGGGCTGAGGCTTCAGCACAGAACCATGCAAATACAATATGTATAATTTAATGGCAGTGACTTAAATCAGTATAAACAGGCGTCTTGATGTTTGGGGCGGGTCAAAGAATCTCTCTGCTCTCAGTCGACCAGTGATGCTGTTCAAGAGAGACACCAAAGGCATCTGATTTTTTTTTTTTTTTTGAGACTTGTGTGTGTAAACAGCACTACGGACTTTGATTTCACCTCAAAGCTGCTGTAAACACACACACACACACACACTTCTAGCCATACAAACAGATGAAGACCATAACGTTTCTCCTCTTCAACTCCCATGATGCTCTCAGGGTGGCATATTGACAGTTCAATTTGACGCTTCTCTGCTATAGTTAGTGCTGACACTCCCCACACCCCTCGGCTGTCCTAAAACTGATGACAGACCACCTTTGCATGTGGTTGTGCTTGCTTTCAATAGTGTGCCTTAAGCAAAACCACCTCAAAAACTAAGGTGAAGTAGGTGACTGAAATTTAAAGGGATAACTCACCCAGAATGCCAAATAATGTTGTCATGTAGTCTTTTTTATGACGAGCATGTTGCAATGCAGTAGGTTTAATTCATCATAAATGTATGTATAATCGACACCCTTGATAGTTAATTGATTATCACCATCTGAATTAGCAGATTTCCTTGTTAAATTTGATTCATAAATTAAATTAGGATTTAAAGGGCACCTAGGTTGCCCTTTATTCAGATTTAATGTAAGGCTTTTGTGTCCTCAGAATGTGTCTGTAAAGTTTCAGCTCAAAACACCCATTAGATTATTTATTATAGCTGTCTGAAGTGTCTGTATTATAGCTGGTAAAACCTGGTTGCTGTTTTTGTACTGGGCTTTTAAGGCTAGTCCTCCCCGCCCACCGTTCCAACGTGCCTGTCAGCAACATGCCTCAATCGTCATTCTCTGCTGCCTCAGGAAGCAGATCTCACAATGGACAATGGTGCTAGTGCACTCATCACACACCAGCTGTTGGTGGACTGGAGAGACAGTGATAAAGTCATTTTGGTGGATGGGGATGATTGGGAGGCCATGATCAGTAAGCGCCAATGGAGGGATTTGGCCAGGACACTGGTGTTACACCCCTACTTTTTTATGTTTTTAATGACCACATAGAGTCGGGACCTCAGTTTAACGTCTCATCCAAATGAC
The DNA here is from genome assembly GCF_052040795.2 of Danio rerio. NCBI lineage: Eukaryota > Metazoa > Chordata > Actinopteri > Cypriniformes > Danionidae > Danio > Danio rerio. Next base: position 30,824,809 of record NC_141022.1, on the reverse strand, counting down.
AATACAAATTAACAGTATAGTGCCCCCTTCACTTTACTGGGGCATTAGGACTTACACAGACTGCAGGATGAACGCCCCCTACTGGCCTCAGTAACACCACAATAAGTAGGCCTCAGGATGATATCAGCAGTGAAACGAGAGAAAAGAACGGATGCTGATGTACTGGAACTCCCATCTCCGAAATCATTTAAACACATTTTCAGATAGGTGCTATCCTTAAAAATGGACCATATATTTGAAGTATAAACAACTAAATTCTATTCAACATTCTAGTCAAAATACATGATGTGCTCCAGCAGCAGCAATATTTGTAAAACTGTCGTGAATGTATTCCTCAGCTTGACATTTGCTGCAGGTAGAGTGATACACAGGTAAAAAAGCTGAATCAGCACCAATACCAGTATATAGTATACCAGAATACTAAATAGCTTTCAGCCAATCAGATAAAAAAAAAACTGATTTGAAGAATTACTGTACACACACACACACAAATTTGTTTTTTGTATAAAAAAGTAAATAGTGCAATACAATTTTCAGATTTATTATGTATTTTTTGTATTTAATAATATTTAGAAAGGGCTGCACAGTGACTCAGTGAGTAGCACAGTCGCCTCACAGCAAGAAAGTCGCTGCTTCGAGTAACATGTTCTTCCCGTGTTCGCGTGGGTTTTCTGCAGGTGCTCTGGTTTCCCCCACAAGTCCAAAGACATGTGCTATAGGTGAGTTGGGTACCCCCACAAGTCCAAAGACATGTGCTATAGGTGAGTTGGCTAAACTAAATTGGCCATAGTGTATGTATGTATGTGAATGAGTGTGTATAGATGTTTCCCAGTTCTGGGTTGCAGCTGGAAGGGCATCTGCTATGTAAAACATATGCTGAATAAGTTGGCAGTTCATTTCACTGTGGCGACCTCTGATTAATAAAGCGACTAACTTTTGTTTTTTATATTTTTAGTTTTTTTGGATTTGGAATTTATTTACCCTTGTAACTTTTCCATAAGACCTTTTATTATACTTTTATTACAGCTTTAGTTTTAGTCATGGGTAGCATGGTGGCTCGGTGAATGTCACCGTTGCCTAACAGCAAGAAGGTTATTCTCCAGTCATGGCTGGAGTTTGCATTTTCTTTCGTATAAAATGTTGTTCTACTACCGTGTTTCCCAGCATAGGGCTTCACAAATTAGAACAATCACAGAGCTGTGTTGTGGCAGGAATGGTATCCAGTGGTAGTACATATTCCAGAGTAATTGGCAATTCATTCTGCTGTGGCAAACCTAGATAAAAAATGAGGACAAATGCTGAATAAAAATGAGTGAGTGAGTGAGTGAGTGAGTGAGTGAGATTCAGTTGTTTTTTTTTAAACTAAGTTACATAGATATTTAAGTGTAAACTGGTAATATTCTCTGATTTTACACGATGAGCCGTTCTAAAGTGACTGAAACCCTCCAATCGCAGGATGTTTAGATGAAGGCCAGAGCAATTTCCTTTTCAGCCACAGCAAGAGAAGTTGGACATTCCAAATCTGTCATTTCTAGAGAATTTCATATTTGCATTGTCACCAACTTATTTAAGTTCACCCAAAAAACCTGGTCGTCCATGAAAGACACATGCACAAGAGGACAGGATAAAGTAGAGAATTTCTATTGGATCAACCCTACTGCAGCTGAATTGCTCTCCAGTTCAGCAATCAACAGTAAAGATCTGTCTCCGCAAACAGTGTCTCAATATTTAAACAAATAGACTGAGCCACTTACGCAATTATTAAAAATAAATTACTGAAATACTGATTCTGGGCTATTTAACTATTAAAGTATAATGCACACTTGAGGTATTGATGTGGTCATAATGTGAAATGGAGCAAAGCACAAATTTCTATCTACAAAACACTCCATGGTGCTGGTTTCTTACACATCTCATTCATCATCATCATCATCATCATCATCAGGCATCCTTTTGTTTTGATTTTTAGTTGTTGTTTGCTGTTTAATTTGAAATAATTGAAATCATTCAGCTTGGTAAAAAAGAACTGCAGGAACTTATCAAGACCTGCCAGGAACTACTTTAGCTGTGCGTTTGTGTGAAAATAACCACATACCTCAGATTGTTCATCAGCCAATCAGAATCAAGCGTTTAACAGTGTTTACAAAGGATTTTCTAAGTTTGATCTCTACTGTAATTGAAAGAAATGGAACATGGAACATAAATATATGAATATTATATAAAGGTTTGGGATGCATCACATGCATACAAAACATCAATTTTAAAATGTTCAAATGATAACACTATCAAACTCACACCACCGTGCCATAAAAAACTAACCTTTCCTTCACCCCACAGACTCTCTCTCAGAGTTTAACCAGACTTACCTCAGCCCACTTAGAGGGAATTGTGCGCTTTGCCCCGGGACGCAGAGATCCAGCCCTAGGCAGCCCAACCCCCTCACCGCCTGCCACAGGGCTCCACGCACCTGCATGAATGCTTCCTGGGGTAGAGAGCGCTTGGCACGGTCCACTGCAGCCCCGGCCTGTCAATCTCAATTGGGACAGGATCCTCTGCACAGATCATCTGCATGTTTGCTGGCTCCCGACGGCAAGCCTGGAACACCACAGGATGTGACTCAAGTGCCAGGAGGCAGAGAGGAGTAGGTAAACAAGTCAGACACAGAGAGGAGCAGCTAATGAGAGCTGATGTACTGTATGCACTCGCACAGTAGCTGCTATGCATGTGACAAAGAGATTGCACTGAATAATGTGAGGCTTTGGAGTTTGACAAACTGTTAAAAGCTGGTTTGAAAAAAAAAACACATTACAATGGTGAGGGGAAATCTTACTACTGTTAAAATATTCAAACTCTCAAGGTAAAAACTGCTTTGTTCCCATGTTCTGGTTTAAATTCTTTTGTTTAATAAAATGGCTTTTAATGCAGGCAACTTCAGACTCTATTGGAAATTTCTGTGTTTAATAAAATGTGTCTCTTTTATTTCCTTTTCCTTGTATTTCCAGATGACGTCAAACAATGAGTAAATGACTACCTAAAGATAAGGCTTGTTTTTTTTTTTTTTTTTTTTTAAAGCACTAAAGGAAAAAGGTTTGGCAACACTGATCAGCACAGCCTCATTACACAAGCAAACGTGATCCAAATGCTGATATTAAATGACATATTGTAATGTATGAGAGCATGTACACTGATGTAAGGTTCCAAACACAGCTTTATTGGGGTAAAACAGGTGCAATCACAAGTATCAGAGGTGAACCAAAAATAGTGATACAATGAACAGGCAACAGATCAAGACAGGTAACAAACACTCATCCTAATTTATATTTTGTTAAAACTGTCCCGCATTTACCTGTATTTAGGGACTAGAAAGATACAAAATTGTACAAAAAAGAAAAGAAAATCTGAAATGAGTACTGAATTGTGTAATATCAATTGTAGATAGACAGCAGCAAAATTAATATGTAAGAACGTTATTTGAAAACGTTGACCATTATTTTATTAATCATCTTCTACGAATGAAACAAAAACCACCTTTGGTTGATGAAAAAAAACAACGACATTACTATTGCTAATTTCCTGTGCAGGGGTCCTATCTTCGTATGTAGATTACTCATTTAGCTGGATGTGGATATTGACAATTTGACACGATCCAGGATCGTTTCTTTCTTCAAAACTCATCTGAGATTTATTGTCATAGCAACATATATATAAATAAAACTTATGCAATCTGCACTCTGAAATAAAAGTACAAAGACTGCCACCCGGTGGTTCAAAGAGAAAATTTTTCGATATGATCTCTTAGATACAAATGCATACATGCACAATATTTGACTTAAAAAAAAAAAAAAAAAAGGATAATCATTTATGCAGCCATGCACGTGTTTTGACCGCTAATATGCAGGGGATTGACACCTTTACAAATATCAAAATGCTTTTTTTGATGCAAAATTTACTTATGCAGTTATTCCTTATGCCGATTAAAAAACTTGAGTAGGCCTAGGCTACTATAATTTAAAAAAAAATCTCTAAATACAGAACTAAATACATTGATATGCATTGAAATACATGATGAATACTCTTGACACATAAAGTGTAAAGCCTGCAGTGTAAAAATCTGCCAAATCATCTTGGATCATTTAAGCGAGGTACGAAGAACGGACCCCAGAACAAATATCTACACAAAAATTAATGTATTTTCAACCAACTCACATTTTTGTCCATCCATGTTGATATTAAATTCATCTAATGTTGCTTGGCATTGTATCTCTGTCTAAAAATGATGTTTCAACTGCAATATCTGCTTATTAAACGGTGCACAGTCAAACTTTTAAGCCAAACTTCCACATTTCAGTGGAAGTTACACCTCTGCTGACACAAATACAGTCATGTGTAGAGTACTTACTTTTTTATGGCTATTAGGATGTAAAGAGACTTTTAACCAGTACAATAAAAATATTTCTCACACATGAAAAATGTTGGGTTATTTCAACCTTAATTTGGGTCAAATATGAACATACCAAACCATTGGGTTCAGTTTTAAAAATTTTGGAAGTTTATAACAACAAAATTGTAGTGTCTTCTGACAGGACTCTTGTCACTTCGGTCTTGTCTATTCTTGTTTTGGTGGTAGAGTCCAAACAACAGTCCTGTCTTGTCTTAAAGGATGTAGTCGGTTTGAGTTTGGTTGACGTTGATAAAAAGTGTGATTGCTCCTTATTTTAAATTTCTGTACAGAGAAGTTTTATTTTGATCTTCTACTGGTCTTACACAGTCATGCGTGATGCGATTCCACAGGTCAACGTTCACCAAGCTTAAACTTTCAAACGCATCAACGTGTCTGCCACATGCATATGAATGAAAGTCTGAGGCGAAAAGTGAAGTGTGACTATGGCTTTATCTCTTTGTGCCATGAACTCTCCTGTCTATTGTCTAGTCCCTCCCATCTTGTTAATCCATTATTATGCCACAGTCACACTAGTTTAAGCTTGCGAAAATCTGTCGTACAACACTGAGAAAAGGAGCGAGATTAAACAAGATGATTAAACATTTAAAAAAGCGAGCGATTGGTCAATGTTTTAAATTTATGTCCAGAAAGGTCAGGTTTTGATCCTTGATTGGTCTCATGCAGTCATGTGATGTGATTTCACAGGTCAGAGTTCACCAAGCTTGAACTTTCCATTGCAGCTTTCTGTGAAACTAGCGTCATGGCCTTGCATTTTTGGTCTGAAACATTCGCGTGCCCATGAATGGAAGTCTATAGGGAGAAAAGTCTAGTGTGACTGGAGCTTTAGTTCTGTTTATAATTATTCCGATCACCTGTTTGTTTCCCGGGGGAAACCGGAGCACCTGGAGGAAACCCACACGAACACAGGGAGAACATGCAAACTCCACACAGAAACGCCAACTGACCCAGTCGAGGCTTGAACCATCGACCTTCTTGCTTTGAGCGACAGCACTACATACTGCGCCACTGCATCACTACAATACAATACAATACAATACAATACCCTTCTTGGCAAGATCAACACAATTTAAGACATACCCACTTCCTATAAGATGATATATTTACATTGATCTAAAGGAGACTCATAAAAATCCAGAGTAATGCCTCTCTCCAAAAAAATAATAAATAAATAAACTTCTCAGAGTTGAATATAAACAAACTTTGAATAATGTGAAATTCTGCCAAGCAAGGCTGTATGTGACGCAAGAGGATTGCAGAAGAGACACAATATCACACAGTCCAGAGACTAGCCACTGTATAAATATTAATCCAGCTGTTTTTCCTTGGGTCCAGCAGGGCCTAGACACGATCACGAATGGTTCTATTCACACCTGCACAAGTTGAGGGTGATGGGATCAGCTTGTGAGAGCCGGTTAGGTGTGAGATGTGCGAATCCACAGGTACAGAGGAGCAAGGCATCGAGATTGCAGCCGAGCGCATCATTCTGGCCACTAAAGAGATTAAAATGCCAGAAGTCATGTGTCGTGACGCTCAGAGGAGCTATATATTTACTGACGTACGAAATGACCAATATCATGACTCAACCTGCTGTGTCAGGTGTGACACCACAGGTTAAAAAACTATAATTCCCTGTCCGCACCTTTAAAAGCAAATCTTTTGGCCTGCCGGTTTGAGCAAACTCTCTACTCCTAAAATTCCTTCTGTCAGCTTCAGCCTTGGATCCTTTTGATAAAAGGAAAAGCAGCGGCTTCGGTGTGTTTTTGGAGTCTGCCCAAGAAAATATCTGCAGAGTACAGTAGAATAAGCGCTATTTATTTGTGCATTTATTTATTTTCAGCTTAATATTTTATTTCAAGTCACAAAAATGATTTTAGTTTTATGGTTTTAGCATTTGTTCTTGTAAACTATTAGCCCTAGTTAAAATACCCGTTTTTAAAAGTAGACACATAATATGAAGAATATGCTGTAAAAAGTTGGGTTGTTCGATGGCACGGTGGCTCAGTGGTTACCACTGGTCACCTTATAGCAAGTAGTTCGCTGGTTCAAGCCCTGGCTGTGTCAGTTTCTAGCATTTCTCTGTAGAGTGTGCATGTTCTCCCCATTTTTGTGTGGGTTTCCTCTGGTTGCTCCGGTTTCCCCCACAGTTCAAAAACATGCGGTATAGGTGAATTGAACAAACTAAATTGGCCGTAGTGTATGTGTGTAAATGTGAAAGTGTATGGGTGTTTCCCAGTGATGGGTTGCAGCTGGAAGGGCATCTGCTGTGTATTACACTGGTGGTTGATTCTGCTTTGGCGATCCCTGGTAAAATAAAGGGACTAAACTGAAAGAAAAATGAATGAATAAATGAAGTCGGGTTGTTTTATTTCAACTTTGAGTCAAATATGGACTAGCCTAACAGTTTGTTTAAGTTTTCTTATTTTCTGGGATTTCTAAATTACTTTTAACCCAGCTGTTGAATTTGCCCATACATTACCCAAAGTTGGGTTAAAGATTAGCAACATTTTTAATTAACTTTAACAAAAATTATCACTTTATGTCTTTGGTACTATGTAAATATTGAGTAATATCACTGAATTAAATACTTGCATGGTTAAGGTTAAATGTTGGTTAGGGTTAGTTGCATGTAGTTATGCATACTTTACAGTTAATACTATGTACATGGAACAATTGTTACAAAGACACCTTAAAATAAAGTGTTACCAAATCTTTTTCAGCATCAGCTACTTCTATTTATTGTAGTATTTTTTGTTTTGTTTTTTTACTGTGATCAACATTATTCCACGAAACAATCCTGGCCCCATAATATTCCTTAAATGTGAAATCGATCCATTTGATACAAGGAAAAGGAACAACCGCTGTGTGATTTTGGACTCTGCCCAAAGAAAAAGCCGCAGAGTCTAGTGGAATTTGCTTGGAATATTAGGTTTTTATGTTTCGGTGTTCAGCCTTAGTGGATGCTTTCCTCTCTCAAGCCCACGAGAGCTGTGAAGAATGCATTGAAGTTTATTATGTAACAGCTCAGAATCTTCAGAGGCCTTTTAGCAGAGACTAAGTTGACCCAACTCAATCTCTCCAACCGTATGAGCAATTGTATTCATTGATCTGATTGTCTTCAAGGGTGTCTTATTTCTTAAAATGATTTGTAAAGTCGCAGAGAGAAAAAGTCTGTTCAGTTCAGGTTAAGTTTCTGTTTCTCCCTTGAAAACAAGTAGAGGGTTTTACTGTATAATTACAGTCAGAAAATGAGTAATCTTAATTAATTCTGTCAAGTATAAGTTTGCTTTTATTCAATCAGAAACAAATGCAGTGTTTTGTCTGTTAAACCTTGAAACCAATCACATGTTGTGAAGGTGCAACATACAGTTAAAGAGCCCCTATAATGGGTTTTTGAAAATTACCTTCCATGCAGTGTAACACTCTAAGTGAAGTGAAATACCCAGCTAAGACTTAAATCTGAAAGTGCACCATGTTTAAAACTATTGATTCATCTATAAAAGAGTCGACTCAGAGTGGTTTGAACGAATCGCTGCGGTAACGAGTCTTTAGCCGTGCCGGTGTGACGTTGACACAGAACTCAAGCCCTGCCCAGTTGTTGCACGCCCAGACCTAAGAAAATTAAAACCCCCGGCCCCTCCCACAAGCACTGCAGAACAAAGAAGAAGACAAACACTAATTCCGGTTGAATTATGTCACGATGCTCTGAAGTGTGATTAAAAATTTGTTATTCTCCCTACCCAAAGATGAGGCTGTTTATTTTTGCAAAAATACCTCAGCATTGTAGCCTCAGCCTTGTGCTGTGTTCCTGTCATTTTTCTGATGAGTGCTTCAGCAATCTACATGCTTACAATGGGGGATTCATTGGCTGTTTGGTAAAGGAAGGATCAGAAAAGACTATTGATGTATGGGACTTTGTCAGAGCTTGACAGGAACTTTACAGTACACAGTTCATGGACCAGTTTCTTCCTCCATTTCACAAGTGTAGGTAAGCGTGATTAAAATGGTTGCCTCCTTGTTTTCTGTAGCTCACAAATTATGTGTTTAGGTGTGTTTTGTTACTTGTAACCACTTGTCCTGTATCTGGTTAACTCTTTTATACTCATATCACATCTAAATCCATGTTGAAAACGCGATGCATGCTGCTTTGTTTATGGATTTAAATGCGTTTGTGAGCTCGCGATCCTCTGCCGCTTGTCATTGGTAGGGCCACCATCAGCTTTTCCTACACTGTTTCTCTCTCTCTCAGGCTGAATGCAGTCCACCGTTCGCAAAAGACTGGGTCATCATACCAATCAGCACAATTTAGCCTCACACTAAGGAGGGGTTTGCAAACAAATGAATCGCTGAATAAATCATATGGGAGTCATTGGGATACTTAGGTAAAAATAAACGCATATTATAAGACAATAGCCCCTTTCACACAGTGATACCGGTAAATATCTGGAAAATTTCCGGAACGACTTTACCGGTATATTCAAAAAAGTGCTGTTCACACAGGCAAGGATGTCACGGAAATTTTCCGGAAAAGAGCGTTCACACATCCATTCCAAAATACAGGTAAATTCTGACATCATTCACCACAAATGAGATTTAAACGGCTGCGCTTGTATTTGTAAACATTTGACTAAATTACAGACTCTGTGGATGATCAATACTGTGAACAACTTTCGCAGGATCACTTTCGCATGTCGAGATGTTCATAATATGTGCGTGTGCAGGCGCTCACAGGCTGTTTCACAAGCACACGCAAAGCTTGAAGGTAAACAAACAACGGCTTATCATAAGCATCTCATCGATGATTATTTACACAGTTGGCATTAAGACGAACATATAACTGTGATCTGACTTCTAGCAGCTAAATGTGTCTGGAAAAATATTCAAAGGCTTTTATTCTCACAAACCGCGCGGACGTAAATGCGTCTGACTGTTGTGATTGGCTAAATCAGACGTCTCACGTCAGCATGTTCTAGACGTGCACGCGCTTATTACGGCAATCTTCCTTCTGCATTCACACAGCGCAGCATTCCGGCAAATTGCCGGTAATGTTACAACTTCTTTTTTCCGGAAAATAGCCAGAACGAATTTACCAGTATTTTCAAAAAGGACCTGTTCACACATACAACCTGGTCTGTATGTGTGAAAGGGGCTAATGAAAGTGTTTTTGGACCTAGTATGCATATCAGACTGTTGTTGGAGACGCCTAAAACCAAAATATGACCTTTTATTATGCATAATATTGGCTTTTTAAACAGCTCTAGTTTGCTTTTTTTTGAGTTTATTAACAGTCTCATTTCATCACTGTAAAAAAATTCCTTATTAATTAATGTAGTTTCAAATAAAATGATTACTCCAGCGATTATTGCTTATTTATTAGAGTGATTTCTGAAGGATCATATGACTAAAGACTTGAGTAATGAAGCTGGAAATTCATCTTTAAAATCACTGGAATCAATGATTAAAATAAATTATAAACTACTTTTGAACAGTTATAGTGCAATAACTCTTCACAATTTTTACTGTATTTTTGATTAAATAATTGCAGCCTTAGTGAGCAGGAAAAGCTTATTTTAAACATTTAAAAATCCTACTGACCCCAAACTTTTGACAGGTAGTGTAAGTAAATGCAATATTGCAAAATAATATTAAAATTTAATAATGTTGGTTATTTTTAATGGAATATATGCAAATATATCAGAGAAAGCTGAATCATTTGCAATGATTACTTTGATCTTCAATGTCACAAAATGTATCAGAAAAATATTCTGCAATGGTGCTGAAAGGCAAGGGATAAATCACCCAAAAAAATACAACTTGCTGTTAATTTCCTTTTCCCCAGGCCATTCAGGATAAATGTGTTTTGTTCTTTGTAGAAAATTATAAATGAGAATTTGTATGGTGGTTTTTTTTGTTTTTTTGTGGAAACTGTGAAACATATTTCAGGATTCTAAGGTGAATAGAAAGTTTTCTGAATAGAAAATAGCCTTTAGTCGAAAGAGAAATCTGTAACTGAAGCCAGTTTATTGTATCCATGCTGAATAAGTTTTCAAAAAAAAAATCAATGTAGAAACCTACAACAAAATATAGCCTAACAAAAATGTTATAATCTCCATAACATTCACACACAAACACACACACACACACACACACACACACACACACACACACACACACACACACACACACACACACACACACACACACACACACAGGTTGCTTCTAAGAAACTCTGATCTTTAGATCCATACAGTACACACACAGTCTGATAACAGCCTTGACTGTCTCTGCGGGCTGTACTTTTTGTTCATAACACTGAAACTGATGAGGAATCAATTCTCCATGTCAGCAAGAGTTCTTTGTCCTACATCGAATGCCAACAATGTTCCATATGAATGTTGATAGTGGCGACGATGGCTCATCGAGTCCGCTGATGTGATGCAGCGCTCCATACAGAGGACAACTAATGTGGCAGAACTTATGTGGCTCGTGTCTGAACATGTTAGAGCAGCTGTATTTCACCCGGCGTGAGCACAGCCGCACGCCTTAAGACCATCTCCCCATGCGCAGATTAACCTGATTATGGCTATTCTATGGCCGTGATAATCCTGTACGGTGGGTTAGGAGGATATAACCGCTCCGGGATGATAAACAGAGCTGCAGTCATTCGACAGCAGGAGCCCATTGGCAGACAATAGGGCGGTGATTGGTGCTACTCAGTATTAGCAGTGAGAAAGCCCTTGAGTATGACAGGCACTAAGAGGAACTGGAGAAAAAAGAAAAAAACTGACAGTGTATATTAAAGTCAATATTCATTCTCACCGAGGGCTAATGAAGGGCCGTTCTCTTTTTTTTCAATAGCCATCCAATCAAAGTGACTTTGCAGAGGGTCTTTTTCTCTCACAATGTCATTCGCACTGCGGATACAAGGTAAGATAGCTATCGAGCTTCAGGAAAAATACGTGCCTTTAGCAACATTTGTTTTTTTGCTGAAATTATATCAATTTCCTACTTACTGTGCACGGAAGGAAGCACGGAAAATAGTGCTTCACTTTTCCACAATTATTTATGTTACAGCCTTATTCCAAAATTGATTCAATTCATTTATTTCCTCAAAATTCTACACACAATGCCCCATAATGACAATGTGAAAAAAGATTTATTGAAATTGTTGCAAATTGAAAAAAAAAACTACCTGAAAAAACACATGGTCAGAAGCATTCACAGCCTTTGCTCAATACTTTGTTGATTTACCTTTGGTAGCAATTACAGCCTCAAGTCTTTTTGAATATGATACCACAAGCATTCATTAAGATACCTAGCATTCATTCCAAAAAGTTCAATTTTAGTCTCATCAGACCAGAGAATTTTGTTTCTTATGGTCTGAGAGTCCTTCAGATGCCTTTTGGTAAATTCCAGGCAGGGAGTGGCCTCTGTCTGACCACTCTACTATACAGGCCTGCTTTTTGGATTGCTGCATAGATGGTTGTCCTTCTGTAAGATTATCCTCTCTCTACAGAAGAACACTGGAGCTCAGACAGAGTGACCACCGGGTTATTGATCACTGCCCTGACTAAGGTCCTTCTTCCCTGATCACTCAGCTTAACAAGCCGGCTAGCTCTAAGAAGAGTCCTGGTGGTTCCAAACATCTTCCACTTACACATAATGGAGGCTACTTTGCTCATTGAAACTTTCAGAGCAGGCGGAATTTGTTTGTAACCTTCCCCAGCCTTGTGCCTTGAGACAATCCTGTCTTGAAGGTCTACAGACAATTCCTTTGTCTTCATGCTTGGCTTATGCTTTAACATACACTGTCAACCCCGACACCTTATATAGACAGGTCTTTGCCTTTTCAAATCATGTCCAACCAACTGAATTAACCACAGGTGAACTCCAATTAAGCAGCTGAAACATTTCAAGAATGATTAATGGAAACAGAATTTACCTGAGCTCAATTTAGAACTTCACGGCAAAGGCTGTGAAAACTTATGTACAAGTGATTTTTCAGGTGTTATATATTTTTTTTATAAATTTGTAACAATTTAAAAAAAAATATATATTTTTTTCTTCAGATTGTCATTATTGGGTATTGTGTGTAGAATTTGGTGGAAAAAAAATAATGTAATCCATTTCGGAATAAGACTATAACATAAAAAAATGTGGAAAAAGTGAGATGCTATGAATACTTTCCAGACCTACTGTATGCATTTCATGTCAGTTTCAAAATGTCCAGTGAGTGACTTTAAAAGGGAAATAACTTTTTTTCTGAAATATTCACTCTTAGTTGACTTGGTTTGAGACTTGTATATTCCTAACACTTTACAATATGGTTACATTAGTTCATGTCAGTTAATCAGTGGTGGAAAGAGTACAAAAATCATACTTAAGTAAAAGTACCATTGCTTGCCTAAAAATGTAGTGCATGTAGAGCAAAATTATGTTTTAAATATTACTCAAAGTATAAGTAAAAATTAGACCTTTCAAAAGTACTCAAGAAAAGTGAGTTTTATGCTATAAAAAGCTACATTTAATTTGTCGATATGTGTATACATTCTGTCGTGTATTCAGTTATGGCCCAGCAGGCATACAACGTCATAAGATGGTAATATTTATGTTGTGACTAGAAAATATTTATTATAAATATTTCATTTCCCAAATGGAAAACATGCTGGTTCACTAAACAATGCACTCAAAAACAAAATTAATAAATCCCCAAACTCTTTTAAACTTCTCCCAAACACAAGGAAAAAAATATATAATGTCTCAGCTGTTTGATGATGGTGCCCTTTTCTGAACAACAAAAAAAAAAAACATTGAGTGCGTTAAAAGTCGTTGATCCACTTTGAACTCACAGTTAATGGATGAATAAATCTTCATGATGGCCTCCAAGAAAAATAGTCCAAGATTAATCAGACATTATACCATTAAAACATTGAGGAAGTCCTTAAGTTGAGCTTAAAACTCCTGGTTTCTTAACTAATACTTCACAAAATTACTAACAGTTTGAAGTAGCCTCAAAGAACCATGGCTGTTTCTCAATTCCAAGAATGCAGAGAACAGACGTGTTTTTGTGGAGACCAGTCTTGCCAGGTGTCGCCAAAAGAACGAACTTGGGAGATCGCAAGAACAGAGAACGAGTCCTGTGAGAAATGGGATGCTGCGTTCTTCCTGATGGTCACATGACCTTCACGAGTTTTTAACTGAAAATCATTTAAACATCACAGCATTCATACAACCATTTATTGTTTTTTTTTTTTAACAGATTTTATTACGAATTTTAGCTAACAAACATCTTTAATGTGTTTATTCCTTTATTAGGATGTCCATGGTAATGTTTATATTCACCGTTTCATTTAGGGAAACTCCTGAGGTAAATAAGTTATATCTCTGAACTTAAATTATAAATATAAAATGCTGCGCTCCATTTTTGACCATTGGTAATTAGATTACTTCACTTTTTGGATTACTTTTACATTAACATTGGATTACTTCAACCCAGCTTTCTTAACTGTTATAATTTATGCACATTCGTTCTCCTATAAAATTTTCCCAACTTTTCTAAAACCACCATGTGAAATGCAAACAGAATATATGTCTTAGAAAAACTAATTAAAGCAATGTCTTTATTTTTAATCACGCAGGCCTATACCAGCTACTGATCAATATGGAGATACACGAAGCAAACATGAAAATGTACTGGTTTAGAATCATTCACTATTATAAAACATTTGAAGGTCATAACAGCAGTATTGGACAAGGGACTGTGCTTATATTCTTCATTCATTCACAATTTTACCCATAATAATCCTTTTATAAATGTAATAATATGAGGTAATAGAAGTTATAGGAGTTTTGCTGCATCTAAAACTCATTTCAGCTAAAACTGCAGCAAATTGTACTGCATGTATAGCTACTTTTTCGGAGTTTCTTATTGCAACCTTTAGAAGGAGACATAAATGGCATCAGAGTTGATAGGCTACTCTTTCTCAATTATGCATTTTATCCAACAAATCTGAGAAAAGGTAGCATCACGTTGCCATGCATCTGGTCTGCCGCTGCTGCCCATTCCTAAATATTGTCATCCAGCAGCTTTGAGGGTGATTAAACTCTAAGGGTTTTTGAATTCCTGTAGGAGGCTTCAGTCTGGCCGGCTAATCCATCAGACCAGCCTGGATGAGTTGTGTGGATCTGTGCCCTAATCAGAATGAATGATGCCGCAGTGATCAAGGATGCAGGTCAATCTCTTTCCAAACTTCATTTACATGAAATGTTCCAGCCTCCGGTACGGCATTCAAACGCCTGGCTACAAGCACGGTTTACCAAATATCCTGTGCCCTTGAGATGTTGTCCCTTGTGGATGTAGATGCAAAAGTCAGCAGAAAACACACTGGATCTGTCGAGTTTTAGCAACTAATTATGATACTACATGGTTTCACTAGCATGTAAGCATAAAACAAGGCAAATGTAACCATATTAATGCCATATAAACCTTACAAATGAGAATATTTAAATAAACTAGAAAAGTAAAGTTCGTAGACAAACTTTATTGTATTGTCTTAGGGTGCTTTCACATCTGTAGTTTGCTTCATTTGGTCCCCACCAAGGGTAATAAATGATACATTGTTGCATCTTCTGCCGTCTTTGGGTCGTTTTCACACCACACTGCTGGCTTTGTTCCGAACCAGTTGAAACGAACCAAAGTACACTCATCTGACAAAATCCACATCTCTCATTGGCCAGATTTTGTTGAACATATTTCCTAAACTGCTTATTGATTGGTTAGAATTCACGTGCGGGAAAATGCCAAAGAACTCCTGCAGGTAAACAAAACCGGCAGACACAAAATGTTGCTTTTTACTATGAAGGGACGACTCCGCTGACTGATTGTATCTGCTTTAGACAAACTATACATTTCGAGAATGAAGCACGGCCGCTGCTGGAAAACAGGGTTTTAATGCATAGCTCGTCACTTCAGGAGGAGGCGTGAATTAATTTAGCTAAATTGCGACATGGTCATCTTACGGAAATATTACCAACGATCCATCAGGTAATGTTTTCCCCTCTCCCTCTCTCTCTGTTGGTAAAGCGCTGTCAACAAATATTTTTCCTCCATATCCCATAATGCACAGTGCATCAGCCTATGGCAGCTACCAACAAAAGTACAGTACTTTTTGCGGTTGGACCTATTTTAGTACGAATCATATTCTCACCACAAACGAACCGGTTCGTTTCTTATTTGGTCCCCTTTTGGTGCGCACTTGAGTACGATTGCTGCATTCTCACCTGCCCAAACGAACCGCACCAAAAGGGGAAACGAACTCTAGTGCGATATAATCGAACTAAATAAGGCAGGTGTGAAAGCACCCTTAAAGTGTGAAGTAGTTTCAAAGTTTAAATAATTGTAGTTTAAGAAGTTTAAAATAGCTGGCATAAAGGGATAAGTACATATATGTTAGCATGTTTCTAGTATGAATTGGCATGTTTCTTGCTAGGCGGTTGTTAGGAGTTCTGAGTGGTTGCTAAGGTGTTGTTAAGTGGTTGCTAGGTGGTTGCTAGGGTGTTCTGAGTGGTTGCTAAGGCATTCCTAGGGTCTTTCGAGTGCTTGCTAAAGTGTTGCTAGGGTGGTTGCTAAGGCATTGCTAGTTGGTTGCTAAGGTATTCTGAGTGGTTGCTAAGGCATTGCTATGGTGTTGCTAGGGTGTTCTGACTGGTTTCTAGACAGTTGCTAAGGCATTGCTAGGAAGTTGGTAAGGTGTTGCTAGGTGGTTGCTAGAGTGTTCTGATTGGTTGCTAGGTGGTTGCTAAGGTATTGCTAGGCAGTTGCTAAGGTATTGCTAGGTGGTTGCTAAAGTGTTGCTAGGTGGTTGCTAAGGTGTTCTAAGTTGTTGCCAGGGTGTTGCTGGGTGGTTGCTAATATGTTCTGAGTGGTTGCTAGGAAGTTGCTAAGGCATTGCTAGGTGGTTGCTAAGGTGTTGCTAGGTAGTTGCAATGGTGTTCTAGGTTGTTGCTAAAGTGTTGCTAGGGTGGTTACTAAGGCATTGCTAGTTGGTTGCTAGGGTATTCTGAGTGATTGCTAAGGCATTGCTATGGTGTTGCAAGGGTGTTCTGACTGGTTGCTAGAAAGTTGGTAAGATGTTGCTAGGTGGTTGCTAGAGTGTTCTGATTGGTTGCTAGGTGGTTGCTAAGGTATTGCTAGGCAGTTGCTAAGGTGTTGCTGGATGGTTGGTAAGGTGTTCTGAGTGGTTGCTAGGAAGTTGCTAAGGCATTGCTAGGTGGTTGCTTAGGTATTGCTAGTTAGTTGCAATGGTGTTCTAGGTTGTTGCTAAGGTGTTGCTAGAGTATTATGATTGGTTGCTATGTTGTTGCTAAGGCATAGCTAGGCAGATGCTAAGGTTTTGCTAGGCAGTTGCTCTCTCTTTCAAGTCAACTCTTTCTGTAATATTTTTGGACTAAATAAAAATAAAATAATATTCCAAAGTACTGTTGTATGATTTATATTATAGCCTATATTGTATATGCACTAGTAAACGAGACAAATGAATGAATGAATTGAATAAATAATTATGGAACTGTCGGGATTGCTTTTACTCAAAAATATCACTAGGTTTTGACATGTTTTATAAAAATAAAATGAGCAACTTTAATCATTTCAGCTATATGCCATTATATGATTCAGTTATACATATGTTTGACATTTATGGGGGCATGTAACATGTTTCTGTGTTTTTGTTTTTTTGTTCTCCGTGATCTTTAATTTAGCCACGTAAATATTTTCTAAACGTCAAGCAATAATTTGCCTACAGCTTGTTAGTTATTTATAAACACAAAAATAATAATAAAAATAAAATAATAAAAATACAAAGATAAAAGAGCAGCATTTTGTTAAACACAATAGTCTTTATGCTTTAAATCCTTATGTATATGTGTTGTGTCATATTCGTTTTTTATTTCACTTGCTGCATTCGTTATTTAATGTTTGAATACTGAAAGAAATAACAGCCATCGCTTAAATTATTATATTTTACCATCAAAATGTGGTATATTTAATATCATTATCAACTTCTGATATAAAAACGCAGTGCAATTTAATGGATTGTTAAAAATGACTCGCTCACTTTTGACAAGGCCTGTCCAAAATGATATTTCTGCCACAATACAAATGCACTATTATTGTTGCATTAGCATTGTTTAATTTTCTGTTAGGTTCAGAGACTTTGAATATATTCTTTATTTCATCTTCAATCATTTTCAATCATCGCGTTTCATTGTGGTCATTTTCCCTCCAAATAAAATTTAGCCAGAGTCGTGCAACATGTGACCTCTAAATAAATATGGGTGCTGTGACATCTACCTATATTTAGCACCCCTTATTGATATAGAGGCATAACATAGTCACGCGGTTGCTTTCGTTTTTATGAAAATAAAAAAAAAATAGTTTCGGCTATGGTTTAAATTTAATTGAACAAAGGCAGCCGATTACATTGCGTTACCACAGCAACTAGTGATGCGTTTTGTGTAATGTTTCAAAGAGCTTTGTCGCATTACGACAGTGGAAAATAAAACCATATCCCTGTTGTCTGGCCCGGTTTGGCATGGAATGGAACGGTGTTTCTTAAAAAACAATTCAGCACGATAGTGGAAAAGTGGCTAGTGTGTTGCTTTCTCAAGCCACCATAATGATACAATTACAAATGTATTAATATCACTTTTCCAAAATGAGTCAGATACTAATACTTATATTTTTGGTACTTGGAAATGTTTTCTTTCTTTTTTTCTTTTCTTTATTTTAAAGTATTTTGGCTCAACTTGTAGATTTAAAAATATAGAAATAAATATTGAGTAAATAATAATTTATTTGCTGTTTTTTATTTTAGTTGCCGTAATTAATTTAGCTAATTATCTTTTTGCAAAATATTAATTTCACTTTTGCTTTAAAAAGGTGTTTACGTATGACATGTTTGCATTTAAATGTTGTTCATATAGTGGATGCAGCAGGTTTTCTTGCTGGAAGTACAGGTTTGTGATTCCGCTACAGATGGAGCACAGAACCAGAGGTGTTACATTGGTGCCATGACCTGGAAAAAAGTGCGGTTCCTTCAGTTCGAAGCCTCAGTTCGTAATTCAGTGGGGCTTACAAAATTTGCAGTACAGTGCAGGTAGAGATCTTATCACAAACTATGAGTTGGTGCTGGCAGGCTATATTTTAGTTGCAGGAAAAAGAACCCATCAGCTTCTGTATATCAACTGAAGTGGTATCGGCAGCGCTTACATTTTCCTGTGGCTTGTCGACAATATTCTTCACAAGAGAATAGTCCCATTTTGTGTGCCACTTTACTTTTTTTTACATCTCTCTTTGAAGATGCAAAAAGATGTATCGTATAATGACATGCTTTTGATATGAAGTGGCAGCATTTAACAGAAGGAAAGCAAAGAGATCTGGCTGAAGAATGATGACAGAGTATCAAAGCAGATAGAGCACTTAAGTCTCAACTCTAACTGAGAGCCTCTTACAGCTCTCATCAGATGAGCCATGATCTAGATATGACGTTCCTGACTGCTGCCCCCTATAAAAGTTTTCTGCTCGCCAACACAAAACTCTGCAAGTGTGACACACAGCTTGGCGGCCTATCTCCAAAGATAATTGACAGAGTTTAGGAGTTTCGAAAACTTGTCTTGTTCTGCCGATTTAGAGAACTCATTTTCTGAGTGGCAATTTATAGTTGATTTGCGGACACTTAAGAAAGGCATAGAGGTCTGTCTTATCCTAAAGTTGCGGAGCCTGAGGCCTGTCTGTCCTAATCTGCAGATTGAGGTTCTGATAGCTCTATGTGTGTCTGATTGCTCCTGGTTTCCCTCAGGGAAACTGCCCTCCTACAAGCTGTGTCCTATTGCTCTTGATTGGCTATTTTTTCTCCATAGTTGGTCAAGCACCTTATTTTGATCATAACAATTGAGTGAGAGGAAGAAAAAAAGAAGGTAACCACAACGCAAAAAAATGGAAGCTGTTCTTTTTCTTCTCAAGTAAACCTGTGAAATTGAAGTGTGTGTTAATAATCTGCTATTTTTAAAGCAGGAATTTGAACTTCTCCCAGCTCTTTGTTGTGCTGTGCTTATGTGAGGTGTGAAATGTGCAAACGTACAGTAGCTATAGTCTTAATAACAGAAACTGAGAGCAGCTTTGGGATTGTTTTGATTTTGATTCATGCTATCAAATATACTTAATATAAAAATGAATAAATAAAAACCGTCAATAACTTTAAAGCACTTCCAGAGACATATGATCTCCTTTTTTATTTATCAAAAAGAAGCAAATATATGCAGTAAAACTGCCAGCTGCTCTCTGAAAAACAGATAACAAAGTCAATAACGGCATATTGTCTCAGCTTTAGAGTGATAAAAATTGCACTATATTTAGGTGCATATAAACAGTATATATAATACATTTATACTATGCTCCATATCAACATGATGTCATCATGCATTTGTTGCAGATTTGCACTTCCAAGATCTTCCATTTTAGCCCATCCCAACAAAACTCTGTTGGACTGAGACTGTGAAAGTCAGTTGTGATCTCATTGTCATGTTAAAGAAACCGGTTTCAGACGATTTAAGTGTTCTGAGCTGGTGCATTATCCTGCCGGGAATAGCCATTACAAGATGTGTGCGCTGTGGTCATAAAAGAATCGACATGTTCAGCAGCAGGCAGACTCAAGTGTTTAAATCAGCTATTGTTACTGAGGTGAATAAAAAATAAATGCCAAACCATCAGAATCAATTGTTGCTAAATGGAAAATTAATTCATACTTTCATGTCACTGGTGTGTTTTCTGCTGCTGTAGCTCATCTTTTTCAAGGTTGGATTTGTTGTGCATAGAGATGCTATTCATTCATTCATATTTGGTCATGATTATTAGAGTTACTTTTGCTGTTCTATCAGCTCAAACCAACCTGATCATACCCCTCAGACCACTGACTTTTTTCACCCAAATATTTATTTTTATTTTTATTTTGATGATTTTCAGTATATTAAAATATAAAAATATATAAATACTCAGACCAGCCTATCTGGCACCGACAACAAACAATCCTGTACATGACCTTTCATCCACATTCTGATATTCGGTTTGAACTAAAGTATATAGTCATGATATCTTCATCTCTAAAAGCAGAGTTCCAGCTAGGGCTGTGAGATTAATTAAAATCGAATTGCAATTTTAAAAGTTGCAATTAGCTGTGATATGAAATATATATGTATTATTTAGTTTCCCCTCTCCACAGCAAATGTGTGACTGTCGTCTGTGTGTGATAGTCTTACTAGCCAATTGAGTGAGCACACTTTCATTCTGCCCAATCAAAATTGCGCAACTGAACTATGCAGGACGCTCAATCTAGTAGCAAGCAACAGCACAGTACAACCTTAGTTGTTTCAGCCATGTTAGTTTGCTGAGTGTTCTGTATTTTTAAAAATAATACGTCTAATAAGCTAAACTATCTCCCTAGTTTGAGATAAACTTGTTTACAGAAAGGTAATGTAATTTTTTTGTCGCTCTCCGTAAAACTTGGTCTCCTAAACATCAGGTCACTTGCACCTAAAGCACTTATCATTAATGAAATAATAACAGAAAACAATCTTAATGCACTCTGTCTCACTGAAACCTGGCTGAAACAAAATGACTATATTAGCTTAAATGAAGCAACTCCTCCAGGATTCTTATATAAACATGAGGCTCGTCAAACTGGTCGTGGTGGTGGAGTTGCATCAATCTTTAGTGATTTCCTTAATATTAAACAGAGAAACGGACTTATGTTTAGCTCCTTTGAAGTATTATCGCTTAATGTTCAGCTTCCAGATACTATGCAAAAACCTATGTTATCTCTCGCTTTAATCACCATATATAGACCCCCAGGACCCTATGTCAAATTTCTAAAAGAATTTTCTGATTTTATTTCTGACTTACTAGTCAAAACTGATAAAATGCTAATTGTAGGTGACTTTAACATCCACATAGATGACGCTAATGATACATTAGGGCTCGCGTTTATGGATTTAATACACTCACTTGGGATAAAGCAAAACGTTGTGGGTCCAACCCATCGCTTAAAGCATACATTAGATCTAATTCTGTCTTATGGAATCGAGGTTATTGACGTAGACATTATACCACAAAGTGATGATATTACAGATCACTACCTCTTACTATATAAGCTGTGTTTACCTGAAATCAGCAAACCCGCTCCAATACTCCGCCCTAGTAGAACTATTGTTCCGTCAACTAAAGATGAATTTATAAATAACTTACCTGATCTCTCTCTATTTCGTAATGCACCCGCAAACTCAAATGATCTTGATGTAGTAACCAGCAGTATGGATGCCATCTTTACTAGCACACTAAATACTGTGGCACCCATCAAATTAAAAAAGGCTACAGAGATTAAAACTATACCATGGTATAATAGTCATACTCGTGCGCTCAAAACAGCAACCCGCGCCCTGGAACGTAAATGGAAAAAAAACTAATTTAGAGGTCTTTAGAATTGCGTACAAAGACAGTATGTCCAGCTATAGGAGGGCTCTAAAATCTGCCAGGACCGAGCACCTGCGCAAACTGATAGAAAATAATCATAACAATCCTAGATTTTTATTTAACACCATCTCTAAATTAGCAAATAATCGGTCATCCTTGGAACAAACTACTCCACCGCAAATTAGTAGTGATGACTTCATGAATTTTTTCAGTAATAAAATAGAAGGCTTTAGACAGAAAATAGGAGATGCCAAACTTTCTGCACCGGCTTATACTCCAAATCCTGTAAATATTTCATTAAATCATAATAATAACCTACACTGCTTCAAAATCATAGAACATGAAGAGTTAGTGAAAATTATAAATAGCTCTAAACCAGCTACGTGTATGCTGGATTCAATTCCAACAAAATTACTGAAAGAGCTGCTACCTGCTATAGGAGAACCTCTTCTTAACATTATCAACTCTTCTTTATCTATAGGCCATGTTCCAAACTCTTACAAGCTAGCTGTTATTAAACCTATTATTAAGAAACCGCAACTAGACACCAACAACTTAGCTAACTATAGGCCTATTTCAAATCTTCCATTTATGTCTAAAATACTAGAAAAAGTTGTTTCCACTCAATTATGCTCTTTTCTACAGACGAACAATATTTTTGAAGTGTTTCAGTCAGGTTTCAGCGCTCATCACAGTACAGAAACCGCATTAGTGAAAATAACCAATGATTTACTCTTAGCTGCTGACCGAGGGTGCGTCTCGCTATTAGTTTTACTCGATCTTAGTGCGGCATTTGATACCATTGACCACAATATCCTCATAAATCGCTTAAAGTCTACAGGTGTCCAGGGACAGGCTCTACAATGGTTTAAGTCATACTTAACTGATCGCTACCAGTTTGTGAATATTAATGGACAGCCTTCACAAGTCAGCCCAGTAAATTATGGGGTGCCTCAAGGATCAGTTTTAGGCCCTTTACTGTTTACAATTTACATGCTACCTCTGGGAGACATTATTATAAGACATGGGATCAGCTTTCACTGCTATGCAGATGATACTCAATTATATATTTCAACTAAACCTGACGAGACGTCTGAACTTTCTAAACTAACTGAGTGTATCAAAGACATCAAAGACTGGATGACCAACAATTTTCTTCTCTTAAACACAGACAAAACAGAATTATTACTTATTGGGCCTAAATCTTGCACACAGCAGATCTCACAACTCAATTTACAATTAGAGGGATACAAAGTTAGCTTTAGCTCTACTATAAAAGATCTGGATGTCATATTAGACAGCAATCTAACTTTTAAAAACCATATATCCCATGTCACAAAAACTGCCTTCTTTCATCTGAGAAATATCGCTAAATTACGAAATATGCTATCCATCTCAGATGCAGAAAAGCTAGTCCATGCTTTTATGACTTTGAGACTGGATTACTGTAATGCTCTATTTGCTGGCTGCCCAGCATCCTCTATTAACAAACTTCAATTAGTACAAAATGCAGCAGCACAGAGTTCTGACCAGGTCTAGAAAATATGATCATATAACGTTCGAGGTTACAGAAGTAACCCTTCGTTCCCCGAGGAGGGGAACGGAAGTGCCATGAATGGGAGGATTCGGATCAGAAGCCGCTTATCTGGAGAGTATTGAACGGGCCAATGAATGAAATTAATTGGCAGCGTAAGCTTGCGCAGGTGTGCGACATCTGCAATCATCTCAGCATATAAGCACACCTGAAGCCAGCAGACGCCATCCTTTTAAGCTGAAGAGACTTTCAAACAGCTAAGGGACAGTCATTATGGCGACGGAATATGGCACTTCCGTTCCCCTCCTCGGGGAACGAAGGGTTACTTCTGTAACCTCGAACGTTCCCCTTCGGTTGGGGAACTTCAGTGCCATGAATGGGAGAATATGGAAAGCGCCATAATGACTGCACCTTACCAACACCCCCGATGAGGAGATAGTCAAGCAAGCGTGACGCACCCACATCATGGGGGGCGCGGTCCTCCAACGTGTCCCTGGCCCTAATTTATCCTACTTCAACAGAAGTTTTACGGATTTAGATATATTTTTTGGGAAGTCGTGAGCATCTAGATAATTCTAGGAAATACGACAGTACGTTGGGAAGCGTGCAATCCCGATAGGGAGGACGCTGCGGAGGCCATCCGTTACCCAAGGGGGGGATAGATGGCAGAATTTACCTATGGACTAGCCCTAAAAAGGGGGAGTACGCATAGCAAAGAGTGGTTAGCGGAGAGGGAAGACACGGGTCCGCCCAGGGGGGGGACTTAACCGTGGCGGAATAAGCATATGGGATCGCCTAGTGGGGATCACGCATAGCAGGCACCTATACCCAAAACGCGGGCTGACCAGCGGGCAGACCTACAACGTAGTGGGCCAGCAAGTGACTCCTCCGCTGAGTCAGTGCTGGGGGCCACGGAGGAATCTGCAGGGCTCACCTGACGGGGAACTTTACTGACAGATAAAAAAGGCGCACGTACCTCCGTGTTAGGGAGAATGGCGCAGCAAGCGTGTTTCAACACCCTACCGAGTTGTCTCCTCAATCACCAAAGGGTTACCTAATACCCTTGAGGAAACCGGCTCCACTCGCAGATTGTAAAACCTTGCAAATGTGTTGGGTGTCGCCCAGCCCGCAGCTCTACAGATGTCTGTTAGAGAGGCGCCGCGTGCATGCGCCCAAGAGGATGCAACGCTCCGAGTGGAGTGTGCACGTACTCCCGGGGGACACGGCTGACCTCGACTCGAATAAGCGAGTGAAATGGCATCCACAATCCAGTGGGATAATCTTTGTTTCGATACGGCACTTCCCTGCTGCCGACCGCCATAACAGACAAAGAGCTGCTCAGATGATCTAAAATTCTGAGTACGGTCCACATAAATGCGCAGAGCGCGAACTGGACAAAGTAAAGAAAGGGCTGGGTCTGCCTCCTCCGGGGGCAGCGCTTGCAGGTTCACTACCTGATCTCTAAAGGGGGTGGTAGGAACCTTGGGCACATAACCGGGGCGGGGTCTCAGGATAACGTGAGAGTAATCCGGCCCGAATTCCAGGCACGAGTCACTGACCGAAAATGCCTCCAGGTCCCCGACCCTCTTGATGGAGGCCAACGCAACCAGCAGAGCTGTCTTCAGGGACAGAAATCTTAGAGATACTGATTCGAGTGGCTCAAAGGGATCGGATCGCAGACTCGTGAGAACGAGGGCGAGATCCCAAGAGGGCATGAGAGGGGGGCGAGATGGATTAATTCGCCTAGCACCCCTAAGGAACTGGATGACCAGGTTATGCTTTCCCACGGTGCCGCCAGCTACCGCGCTATGATAAGCGGAGATGGCGGCCACGTAAACCTTGAGAGTGGAGGGCGACAGCCTGCTGTCCAACTTCTCTTGAAGGAAAGAGAGCACAACACTAATCTGGCAATTTCGGGGGTCTTCTCTGCGAGAGACGCACCATTCAGTGAATAGACTCCACTTCAGGGCGTAGGCGCGCCTCGTGGAGGGGGCTCTAGCCTGAGTGATGGTATTAACCACCGCAGTCGGTAGGTTACCTAAGTCTTCCTCGCGTCTAGGGACCACACGTGGAGGTTCCAAAGATCGGGGCGAGGGTGCCAGATGGTGCCCTGTCCCTGAGAGAGTAGGTCCTCTCTCAAAGGGATCCGCCAGGGGAGGGCCGTCACGAGGAGTGAGAGCTCTGATATCCAGGTCCGGTTGGGCCAAAGGGGCGCAACTAGCAGAACCTGTTCCTCGTCCTCCCTGACCTTGCACAGAAACTGCGCGAGCAGGCTCACTGGGGGAAACGCATACTTGCGCATGCCCCGAGGCCAGCTGTGGGCCAGTGCATCCGTGCCGAGAGAGCCCTCGGTCAGGGAAAAAAACAACTGGCAGTGAGCGTTCTCGGGGGAAGCAAACAGATCGATCTGGGCCTCCCCGAATCGCGCCCATATCAGCTGAACAGACTCGGGGTGGAGTCTCCATTCTCCAGGGCGTAACAGCTGTCGTGAGAGCGCATCGGCTGCACGATTGAGCGTGCCTGGGACGTGAATGGCGCGCAGCGATTTCAGCCGCGGGTGACTCCAGAGGAGCAGACGGCGGGCGAGCTGAGACATGCGGCGAGAGCGCATACCCCCCATGCGGTTGATATACGCCGCCGCCGCCGTACTGTCCGTCCTGACCAGCACGTGTTGCCGCTCCAGCACCGGTAAAAAGCGGTGGAGAGCGAGGAACACTGCCAACAGCTCTAGGCGATTGATATGCCAATGCAGCTGGGCACCCTTCCAGAGGCCCGCAGCCGCATGCCCGCGACACACGGCCCCCCAACCCGTGTTGGAAGCGTCTGTTGAAACAACAACATGGCTGGACGCCTGTCCTAGAGGCACACCGGCCTGTAGGAACGAGGGGTCGTTCCAAGGGCTGAGGGCGCGGCGACACAGCGCAGTAACCGAGACCCGGTGTGTGCCCGCGTGCCATGCGCGTCTGGGGACCCGATCGTGAAGCCAGTGCTGAAGTGGTCTCATATGGAGCAACCCGAGCGGCGTGACGGCGGCTGCGGATGCCATATGCCCCAGGAGCCTCTGAAAGAACTTCAGTGGGACCACTAGTTTGCTGTCGAGCTCCCTCAGACAGTTCAGCAACAGGCGAGCGCGTTCCTCGGAGAGGTGCGCTACCATGGTGATCGAGTCCAGCTCCATCCCGAGAAAAGAAATCCTCTGCACGGGGGCGAGTTTGCTCTTTTCTCGGTTGACCTGAAGCCCCAGTAGGCGGAGATGCCGAAGCACCTCGTCCCTGTGCATAATCAATTGCTCCCGCGAGTGGGCTAAAATCAGCCAGTCGTCGAGATAATTGAGTATGCGAATGCCCGCGAGCCGAAGGGGCGCTAGGGCACCCTCCGCGAGTTTGGTGAAGACCCGCGGAGACAGAGAGAGCCCGAAGGGGAGGACCTTGTACTGCCACGCTCGACCCTCGAACGCAAACCGCAGAAATTGGCGGTGGCGTGGAAGAATGGAGACATGGAAATACGCGTCCTTCAGGTCTATGGCTGCAAACCAATCCCGAGGACGAACGCATTGGAGAATGCGCCTCTGCGTGAGCATTCTGAACGGCAGCTTGTGCAGACAGCGGTTCAAAACGCGCAGATCTAGGATTGGCCGTGACCCACCGCTCTTTTTGGGTACGATGAAGTATGGGCTGTAAAACCCACTCTCCATCTCGGCTGGAGGAACCGGCTCGATTGCACCCTTCGCCAGGAGGGCAGCAATCTCCTCTCGCAAGACAGGGGCGGACAGGGGGTTGACCCTGGAGAAATACACGCCCGTAAACTTGGGGGGCCGTTTCGCGAACTGAATCGCGTAACCGAGTCTGATTGTGCGTATGAGCCACCGCGAGGGGCTGGCCCGCGCTAACCAGGCAGGCAGAGCCCTCGCTAATGGAGTCATCGCTACAATCGCTGACGTACCAGCGGTGGGGCAGCGCGGAGTGGGTGTGCTGATCCGGGAAGCACGAGGGTCCCACGGAAAAGCTGGAGGAGAGCGATTCGCTCTGGCTCCGCACCCTGACTCCGGAGAGGGGGCTGGAGGGCTGAGGGAAGGGAGACCGTCCCCCCAGCGCTCGTGAGCCACTGGCGAAGCACGTAGAGTCTGCGAGCCGGAAGGCAGCGCGTCCCGGACTGGCAGAACTCGTGCAGTCACATCCGGGGAAGGGAAAAAGTGCTCTTTTACTGATGTTTTGGTGGCACTGAAAAGTACCGTTGTTATCGGGGCCCCGCCCTCCAGCGGGGAAAGAGCAAGTTTCCTCTTCTCCGGATGGCCTGTCTCAGGGACGCTTCGCGGTCCGTTTACCGGACTTAACGGCGCCCTGGGCAGGAGGGGCTGCCTGCTTTCGAGGTGAACGCCGCGCCCGCTTGGCCGGAGGCGCAGGCGGGGGCGGGGCAGCACTCGTTGGCGGGCGCCCTCGGCGAGGAACAGCGGAGGTGGATGGCTCGGCGGGCGGAGCGGGCTTACGGCCACGCCGATAGATGACATTGCCCATCGCATCCGACTGCTCTTTCACCGCCTTGAATTCCTGGGTGAATTCACCGACGGTGTCGCCGAACAGGCCAGCCTGGGATATGGGCGAGTCAAGAAAGCGAACTTTGTCAACGTCGCGCATATCGGCCAGGTTTAGCCAGAGGTGGCGTTCCTGAACCACAAGTGTGGACATCGTCCTCCCCAGCGCACACGCGGCGGACTTAGTAGTCCGAAGAGCATAGTCGGTCGCGGTGCGCAGCTCATGTAATAAGCTTGGGTTGGACCCGCCCTCGTGCAGCTCGGCCAGCGCCTGCGCTTGGTAGCGCTGGTAGGTGGCCATCGCGTGCAAAGCAGAAGCAGCCTGGCCCGCAGCCTTATAAGCTCTGGCTCCGAGGGAGGCAGACAACCTACAGGCTTTGGACGGGAGGCGGGGCAAACCCCGCCACGTAGAGGCGCCGCGCGGACAAAGATTGACCGCGATAGCGCGCTCCACTGACGGGATCGCCTCATACCCCCTGGCAGCTCCGCCGTCAAGGGCGGTGAGGGCGGAGGCACTCGCAGCACGGGCAGAGAAAGGTGCCCTCCAGGACTGCGTGAGCCTACTGTGCACTTCCGGGAAGAAGGGGACGAGAGGCTTCGAAGGCTTCGCCTTCTGGTCCTCTACGTAGCACCCATCTAGTCGGTCCGGCCGCGGAGCTGGGGGATAAACCATCTCCAACCCCACGGCCGAAGCAGCCCGGGAAAGCACGGCTAACATGTCCGCTTCAGGATCCGATTTGACAGCGCTCACCTGCCCGGAGGGGGCGAGCGGGTCCGGATCTTCGTCGGACAGTGAAAGCCCACCCTCCGATGCCGCGGAGGACATCTGATCTCCGGTGTCAGCGAGTGTGAGAGCTACCATCTGGTTAGACGGATCACTCTCACCACCCGAAGCTTGGATGGAGCGCCGTGAGGAGCGAGAGGTCCGCGAGCCCGTGGGCGGCGGATTAGCTCCCGCTGAAACCCTCAGATCTGCCCGAGCGCCCGCTGCTTTTTTAGAACAGGAGGCAACTGGGGTGGCTCGCTCTCTTGCGAAAGTTAGCCGCGATCTTAGCTGTGCAACGGTCATGGCATCGCAATGACGACATGAACCGCCCGCGAGCACCGCATTAACATGCTGGACCCCCAAACATGCAATGCAGTGATCGTGTCCATCATCCGGAGACAGGAAACCCCCGCATCCAGAAACGCACAGTCGGAGCGCCATCCTGAAAAGGACGTGCTGCACGACTGTGTTGCTCTTTTAGGAAAGTTGCAACTATACGCACCGCTCTGGAGGACCGGACCCAAAGAACCGCAGGCAAGGGAGTAACCCAGCTCGACCGTCTGCCACCGCGAAGACCCACTCTGGACCGGGAGACACACTCGTTCGCTCTGAAGTGCTGATCAGCAAGAGGAACCCTCATCGACTCACTCAGAAAGGATCTGAAGCGAAAAGGATGGCGTCTGCTGGCTTCAGGTGTGCTTATATGCTGAGATGATTGCAGATGTCGCACACCTGCGCAAGCTTACGCTGCCAATTAATTTCATTCATTGGCCCGTTCAATACTCTCCAGATAAGCGGCTTCTGATCCGAATCCTCCCATTCATGGCACTGAAGTTCCCCAACCGAAGGGGAACCCCAATTTTATCCTCCTTACACTGGCTGCCTGTTAAGTTTCGTATTGAATTTAAAATATTACTTCTCACCTATAAAGCTCTAAATAATTTAGCTCCTGTTTATCTAACCAACCTTCTGTCTCGCTACAAACCAGCTCGCTCTTTTAGATCTCAAAATTCAGGGCTTCTGGTAGTACCTAGAATAGCAAAATCAAGTAAAGGAGGTCGAGCCTTCTCTTTCATGGCTCCTACACTCTGGAATAGCCTTCCTGATAACGTCCGAGGCTCAGACACACTCTCCCAGTTCAAAACTAGATTAAAGACCTATCTGTTTAGTAAAGCATACACTCAATGCATCACCTAGCGGGTTCCACACAGGCTTCTGCATCTTGCTTATATACACGATGAACAGCAGCTACGCTAATTATTCTCTTTATTCTCTATTTTCACCTGGGGATACTCATCCCGAGGTCCTCAGATTATGTGGAGTCACTGATTGGATCCAAGACCAGCGACGTGATGATCCCAAGGATTCCATATCCGGGACCAGGCCATATCCTGAGCTGCTGCTGCGCTGATGGTTGTGGGGAGTGGAGAACATGAGTCTGATTCCAGCGACGTTCCAGGGACAGACGAGTCTTCGCTGAGGCCATCTTCCTGCCTAAACCACGGCGAATGAAGCTCTGCACATGACTTTTGGCCAGCGGAGAAATTAAATTGGTCGTGCCCAACTGGGTCTGGTTCTCTCAAGGTTTTTTTTCTTCACTCCCATCAGGTGAAGTTTTTTTTCCCTCTTCGCCACTGCCTCGCATGGTTCAGGATTGGTAGAGCTACGCATCGATGAATTGGCTCTTCAGTGTTTGAACTCTCAGTAATGATTAAATCACACTGAACTGAGCTAAACTGAACTGAACTGAACTTAAACACTAAAACCTGAACCACACTGTTCCAGTTACTATGACCATTTATGTGAAGCTGCTTTGACACAATCTACATTGTAAAAGCGCTATACAAATAAAGCTGAATTGAATTGAATAGAGAAAACGAGTGTTTAATTTCTGAATATTTAAAAACAAATTTGAATAAATGTTTAAGTAGGTTTATATCTTTTTAATTCATTTTTTAACTACATACTGCAGTTTAGCAGTAAGAAGCTATGAACCAGATTACTGAGCTGAAGCTTGACTACAAAATTAAATCGCAAGTGAAAATGGAAATTGCAATATTTTACAAATATATATCTATATATATATATATATATATATATATATATATATATATATATATATATATATATATATATATTTTTTTTTTTTTTGATACTACTATCCATTATTCCCCAAATCTTACATCCCTAGTTACAGCCATATAATTAGGTGACAGGATTTTTTTTTATAATAGATAGATTTATTAGATGTGTATCCAATAAAGTTGCCTCTAAGTGAACATGCTGTACACACTGTACAGTATATGCATTCTTTGTAAATATTCTAACACACATTGCTTTGTTCGAAAATATTATTAACAAAGAAGAGCGGCCAACCACTGCGATCTACAGAGTTCAGTTCATGTACAAAGGTGCACCAGTCAATCATATAATGAGCTCTGCATACACTGACCTGTATAGGAATGTGGCACAAAAGAAACCATTACTGAAAAAGCACCATGTGAAAGCACGTCTGGAGACTGTCAGAAAGCATAATAGAGACTCCGTTGCAAAGTGTAAAAAGGATTTCATGGTCAGATCACACCAAGATAGAGCTTTCCAGCCAAAATTCTTAGCAATGCGTGTGGTGCTAATATAACACTGCCCACACCTCCAAAGCACTATACCTTCAGAGAAGTGTGCTGGTGGTGGTGCATCATGCTGAGAGACTGATTTTTAACAGCAGGATTGGGCATCTTGTTAAAATAAAGAGAACAATAGATGGTGCAAAATGCAGAAAAATACAACACGGAACATGCTGAAATGAATTTGTGAGAGCAGATTTTAGCAGGGAAAAAAAGGTAAAATTAACAACGAAATACCATAAAAAACAAAACAAAAAAATTGAAATGGACCCGTCAAAGCTCTGATCTCACTCCAATTGTAAATCTGTCATGCTACTTGAAAATTGCAGAGCACAAGCACCATCCAACCAATTTGAACAAGCAAATCTGGGCGTAAAAAGAATGAAATAGCACTTGAACTTTGCACATAGCTGTCAAGTGCTGCAAAAGTACCTTTTAAATGTGCTTTTATAAAATATCAAACAGCAAAGTTCCTTCAAAGTTGTTTTTTTAACTTATTTTTTTCCTAATGTATGCTGAAGACTTTTGCAAAGTGAATACTGTACAGTAAATAATCAAAAAGAGCGACAGCGACAGAAAGAAGTCTACTGAGTATGTTGATAGAATTAACACTTCAAAGCGAAGCATCACAGTCATCCCAAGGTCAGCTTAAAGCAAACAGAAGGCAAACTCAGCAACGCGAAGATATGTGCAGGTTACTACATTAAACATACAGAAGCCAAAGAGTCAACACTCAACCCAGGGCTCAGCTTAGAGGACAAACCCCCACGAATGTCAATAAAGGACTTGAAAACAAGAAGTCTTCACCAGACAGCTCCGCATTTGGCCGCAGTTAGATGTGCCTGATTGTGAATACAGATCTAAAGCTTGCTCTTTAAAATTATTGATCAGAACACCATTAGAGGATCCCTTAAAGGCTATGCCCTGCACATCTCTCTTATTATTTTGTTACACATCCCCTTTTTAAAAATAAAATAAAATAATGTATGAGTTTTAAACTCATCCCAGGTCACAGATGTTTTCATAACATTTCTGAATCCTTCGCTAGCCTCTTGCTTAGTTTAAAACAGCCATTGCTTGCATAATTATCCAAGCTCTTTTAATGAGTTTTCCACTGGCTTGAAGCGGTAATTGGATTTTTCTTGGAGCAATCTTGTTAAATGCATAAAATCGTATATTTAATTTAGAGAGGAAATCGATGGCGAAGTGAGTGTCGTTGGCAGGGCTTGTGCCGTTCTGGACATGCAACCGGTGCCGCTGAGGAGAGGAAGGTAATATATTAACACGCACACTAACATCTCGTTACTGTAATGAAAGCTGTAAATCCAAAGCATGAGTTTTATAAGTGTTTCATGGGAACCCTATAAGCAAGAATCGAGTATTCTGTTGTGTTAGGGGCGACTTTATTAATGTTGTTAATTTTCTAAATGGACCGCAATTTTTCATGGAAAGCCTGAAGCTGTCATATTTTAGTCAAACAAGAACGGACGTTTCTAATCAATATTGCCGAGCTCCGTCTCTGACATTTGTGTCTGTCAAACTGATTTAAAATCAGAGCGGGCAGTGAGTTGGAAAGCTGAGGTGGTTTGACTCACCGCTGAAAGTGCTGTGTGAAGATGACGTGCTGATAGCTGTGCTCTTTCAGGTCCGAGTTACCTTAAAAGACAGAAGCCTGATTTAACTCAATTTGCCACGAGATGGTCAGTTGCGATGCTTATGCAGGCTCTCTGTGATTTAGTTTGGGCCACCCAATCAAATTAGAGACATAATTGTTTTAGAGGGAGAGATGAATAATGCTGCAGAGTAAATTTACAAGCATTGTAAATGATGAATGAAAACGCTGTTTATCCAATCAAAGTTCTCCTGCTGTAAAACGGCCACTGATTGGTCTTCAGTCATCACCTCTACCCGCTAAACTCACCCACCTTACCTGAGATCCAGTTTCTATTGGTTGAATTTAATCACAGTTATGCTATTGGATCCAAAGCAGCGTTTACTCACACTGCTATATTTGGGTTTGTTTGAATTGAGAAGACATTGTATGTAACTTATTATGGTTCTCTAATATTTGGCAATCCAAAAAGTAGCGCAGAAGGCTGTATCATCTACACTCCATATAACATACTTTTCAACATTGGCATGTGAAAATAAGGGATACCTCCCAATTAAATATGATCAAATGGTGCTGTTCAATTTTAAATAAACAGTTAAAAGTTATATTTATTATTATTAATATTATTAATAATAACTTATCCAGCACGTTTTTACGCAGCGGATGCCCTTCCAGCCGCAAACCATCTCTGGGAAACATCCACACACACACATACCCACACACTTATACACTACGGACAATTTAGCCTACCCAATTTACCTGTTCCACATGTCTTTGGACTGTGGGGTAAACCGGAGCACCCGGAGGAAGCCTATAGTGCCTATAGGGAGAATCGACTCTTAAATGTTTACTGCCACCTTTTATAGAAAAATTACAAATAGGGGAGAAATACAGGGAAATACCTTTACAGGATAATAGTGGGATATCATTTTAAAATACAGGAGAATACTGGGAAAAACCAGAGGGTTGACAGATATGATATACTTTTTACATTAGCTTGACCCTGTTTGGTCTCCAACTGAAACGTTTTTGCTAGCTGAGACCTTTTCTTGCTTCATTTTCAATAAAGATATACATTTTAGCTGCACTTTTAGACAGAGTAAAAACAAAGTATTGTCACTTTTATATGTCAAAGTTTGCATCTCAAGTTTTTAAAATAATGTCCTGTAGTTTCACTCATTTTATCATGATGCAACGTAAGTGTCTTTCTAAATTAGTATCTTTAGTATTCATTTTAGAGTTGTTGGTATTTAATACTGTGGGTATTAATATTTTTTCATGTAAGGCATGTGCACGTGTGTATGTTTTAGATATTATGGATTGGCAATGCATTATGAAATCTATAGTTTTATATTAGTCATATAACATTTGCTTTTTTGTGTGACAGCAACAATACAAAAGAACTGAATATTGTTTGATTATTATGTTTATCAATTCACAGATTGCTGTCAGTTTATATAATTTTCACACTTTCTCCAACAAAAAGTTGCAATGAGACAAGTTATGCTGTCTGTTTATGTGACATTCAGCATTAAGCCCATATGATTACCCTGCAATATATATTGCTAATGTTTTAGTATGTTTTATTTATCTATTCAGTTTTCTCATTTGCAGTGCTTCGGGTTATACAACTATAAACAAGAGCAAAAATAAAACATTGTATCATCTTAATTCACTTTAGCTGAAATCATTTAGGATGCTTTCACACCTAGACTTTTGTTTTGGAACCTGTCTTGTTTGCTCAATTAGCGCAGTTCGTTTGGCACATGTGAAACCAGCAATCGAGCTCTGATCCGCACGAAATCAATTGCTCCGAGTTCGCTTGAATAAAGTGGTCTCGACTCGATTGAAACAAACTCTGGAGCGGGTCGATTTTAGTGAAAGCGATACGATCCGAACCTGTTTATATCTCAGTGTTTTATGGAAATGTGATAGGCATACGGCTATATGAAGAGAGAATTATGAGTAGGGCGGGAGGTCATTCCAAACATCTCAAGTCTACCGGAAGTTTCAGGAGTCTCCCGCAAATGCACAGAGACTCCCGAATGCCCATAAATAAGTAATAATCTCCCGGAAATCGCGCGTCTCCCTCCCTGGTCCTCAAATACGTCGCGCACCCTTCTCATCCCTCCCCACCGCATCCCTCCTCGCTCGTCAGACACGTCGCGTGCACCAAGAGCAAAAAGCAACAATGTAACAATTGTGATCCCTGTTTCGGAACAACTGAATTGATCACAGGTGTGAAAGCACCCTTAGTTTACTTCATCAAAATGTATTACTGACAAAAAGCTGAAACACTATTATCTTAGGTTGGATTTATGTAGACTTCAAGCTTTAATAAAAATGTTAAAGTTTCATCATTGCTGAATAATGGGATGGGCACTAATGCAGTCTTTAGGCCCGGGGGTGTCCTAACCTTTTGTATGAAGGACCAAAAAC
The DNA here is from genome assembly GCF_052040795.2 of Danio rerio. Taxonomy (NCBI): domain Eukaryota; kingdom Metazoa; phylum Chordata; class Actinopteri; order Cypriniformes; family Danionidae; genus Danio; species Danio rerio. The sequence goes on along the minus strand of NC_141022.1, from coordinate 30,789,323 downwards.
CAAATATCATTCAGAGCTGTGGGCCAAAGATAAATACACCAAAGTATTTTACATAAAGGTTGACATGGGTAATTTCCTAATTTATTTCATTTAAAAATGAATAGAAAACATCTCTTTTATTCATATTAACCAATTCAGTATAATTGTTTAATTATAGCTGATAAACTTAAAAAATTACATTTAGAACAAGTTCAATGCTGAATACACTAGTCAAGCAGAATCTGTCTTTGCCTTGATTTGCTCACCAAAGTTTCTGCATTGTCCTCTAGGCGTTGGGCGACAGTGTATACATGTAAAACTAAATTACGGCATTTAAACTGAAACATTTAATTTCAGCTTATTTGTAGCTTCAAATTAAAACAAATAATTAAAAGAGTTACATAAAAAAAGTATGAAAGGTTACATTAAATCTATATGAAAATCTTGAAAACATTCCCACCAATATCTCTCTCTTCTCAGATGGGAAGGTTACTATGGGCCAGCTTTGGCCTGCAGGCCCTAGTTTGGGCATCTCTGCTTTAGGCCCTGCTAAAACTGTTTCAAAAGAACAACAATCACTATGTTCATCAAGAAATGTAATGGCATATTTCAGAACAGCATGACAAATTAGATTAATCAACTGAGGAGAACTTAAGCACTACTTTTGAGGTGTTCAAATAATTGTTAAATCATGTTAATTTCTAGAAAAAAAGTCATTGAACTAAGCGTGTCATTATCACACTCGAAATAAGCTCGCTCTGTACTCACTGAAACAACATCTATCATTTTATTAAAAAGTGAACTTCTTTACAAACACAGACATGTCCCTCTGCACACCAGGTCTTTGAGAGGAAGCAGCTGAATATCGGGTCATTGATTGTCTGCTACACTAAAGATATAGCTTCTCCGCCTGTTAAGGCCACTAAGACAACCAGGCATTCACTCAAATGAATGTGAAGCCATTAGGAAAAGACATAACTCACTGTGAAGTAAACAAAAAAGAAACAGAGGACAGGATGAGCCCGCTTGCTATTCAGAGCTGCTCTTATAATTATTCTGAATAAATAATGAAGATCTACTTGAGAAGCAGTGAATGAATGATTTTCCCCCTTTTCAAAAGGGCACCAGTATGTTTTATTAAGCTCCGTTGGTTTTGCTAGCCGCTTATAACAAGCCCAGCATTCCTCTCATGTGCTTATGAGATCATTTCCTAATAACGTCTGTAATCCCGAACCAAACAACAACCAGTTCGCTAAAGTAAACAGAATCAAAGTCATGAAAAGAAAATGCGACATTGATTTTCAGTCCTTTTGATATATGTGTTATGGAGTCTCATGTCTGTAAAAAGAACAATGATGGGGTGACCCTATCCTCCTTTGTTTGCATTATCTGCTCGCTGCAGTGACTTGCTTAATTAAAACTGTATTTATTATTACTTAGTGCCAAGTCAAACGAGATTTCAATTGCCCTTTTAGTTTTCATTTAGCGAGCCAGTTAACAAATAATTGCATTTGCTTTCTGATAGCAGCTTCCCTCTAATGATCACAGACAGTATTCTCAGTCTTTATTACCCTTAGTCAGATAAACAAACAAAATGACAAGTTATCACTTGCGCTGAAAGCCAAATCCATTATCAGCAGTGTAAAATGATCACTTTATAAGTACATGGAGTGGACAAGATGTCCCACTCAATTCTATCCAAACTTATATGGGTAGCTCACAAAAATGCAGTAATCATTTTTTATTATTTTTTGGTAAATTACCATTTTTTAAGTAAAATAATTTATATTTATGTAGTAGGAAGTAGTCTGATATTTGAGAAAATATAAGGGATCAACAACTTAATTCTTTCAATGTTTTTTTTTGTACCAAAATGTACATCCAATGGTGTGACAGAAAAAAACGAAACTGCTCTTTATACAGTTTTTTACAGTCGTTAGCCACAAATTTCAGTACCCTGATGTCCATTTTCAATTCTAGACACAAAACCAAAGCAGTCACTACTTGTAACACAGACTCTCTAGTGTTCAAACTCTGCATGCTGTGTTAATTTCTTTAGACTAGCTCTGCATTTGCACATAATCCTTTTATCATACAAATACTATAGGAACATAACATTAGATCAAGAGCACACACAATGCACATCATTTCATTCATTCATTCATTTTCTTTTCGGCTTAGTCCCTTTATTAATCTGTGGTCGCCACAGCAGAATAAATTGCCAACTTATCCAGCACATATTTTATGCAAGGGATGCCCTTCCAGCTGCAACCCATCACTGAAAAACACAACATTTCAATAAACTATTATTACTTAATCATTAAATAATGCTGTTTAAAATATATGATACAGTTTTCATTATGGTTTATACATAACCTAGCAAGCACACACCATCATAAGACGTTAATATTAATAATATTACGTTAGACTTAGATCATGACCTCGGGTGACCAAAATTCATCGTCTAGCCAGCGTCTAAGGACAACAATATTTTAATGTCCAATAATGACATCAAATTACGTTGATATTTGGTTGATATTAGGTTGTGTTGGAAAATGAATCCAACGTCTGATAGATGTCACAGTGGTAACATCCACACAACATCAAGGTGTAACTCGATTAGACATTGATATTTGGTTGATTTTAGGTTGATTTTAGTTTGGACATTGAACATTGCCTTTGTCTAAACAAATCCAACATCCCCATGATGTTGGGGTATATGTCAATATGACAGGGAAGTGTAGAGGGACAGTGGAATCACTCAACTAAAGTGTTTATTCATTCAATCATAATGTAGGTTTACTGTTAAAATAATAAAAATAAAATAATTAAATAAACAGAATAGTAAAGTTAACAAAAGGACTTTTCACTGCACGACCCCATATGAAAAGCAGATATATGGCATGATATGGCAACATATGCAAATTACTTGTTATTTGGATTTCTGTTTACATTTTATATGGAAACCTATATATATATATATATATATATATATATATATATATATATATATATATATATATATATATATATATATATATATATATATATATATATATATTTTTTTTTTTTTTTTTTTTTTTATAAATAAACTAGTGTCACAGTAACTAGTGTATGTAATTTGCATATATTTCCTTACATCAGATTTCTATTTTGGGGTCTGTGTTTTCATCAGTCCGGTCTTGTGGATTTGGCCACAGGTTCTCCTCCACATCAATGGAATGTCAAAGGAATCCGGGCCTGACATTGGTCTGCTGATTGAACTTTTTTTTTTTAAATGTCCACCCCAACCCTAACCCTAAACCCAGCCATCACAGGACTGTAAAAATATTCATTATTGTTATACAGCGTCATAAAAAATGCTGCTATTTTGATGAGCAAATCACACTTCCAGCTGGCCGCGTATCCTGTCTAGACTTTACTGAGAAACAGTTGGGGTTAGATGCCACACTTTTCTTTTCTGCAAATATTTTCTCTTGTTTTTAAATATAGTCAAGAAGGTAGGAGTAGCTTTTGTATTTTTATTTCAGTCATTTTATTAAGTGTATTTAGTTTAATTTGGGTTTTTAGGTAGGGGATATGTTTTTGTTTATTTTAATTGTTTCTGTGGGTCCTTTCCAACGTATTTAGCTTCACATTTTGGGTGTTTAAAAAAAAAGAAGAAAAAAAAAGAAGACAAACTAATGAACCCGACTCCAAGGGTTCTTCAAGGTGACTTTTATTTGTATAGTGTTTTTTATATTTTGTCCTTGACCCCTAGACCAGGGTCGTAACACAAATGTCTAAATCTTTTAGCAACTATGCAATGTTTGACTATGAAAATGCAACATTCCGTCAACAAGCCATATATTTAACATACTGAGCCTTTGCAGCTATTTGAAAGCAGACATTGTTTGGGCATTGAGATTCAATCTCCAAACGTTTATGCCTTCAGAAAAAAACAGTTTACAGCCTCCATCCGGGTGCCAGAATTTGTTGGGGAAGAAACCAAAATGGAACATGTTTCATGACTCAGAACAGATCACAGCTATCTCACACTGCGATAGCGCAGGCCAGGCTGCAACAGGCGTTCGTGGAAGGACTGCCATTCTAACACGTCAAGCTGTGTTCGATTCCAACAGCGAGACTATAGGCTCAGTTTGAACTCCATCACTGGAGGGATCTAACTAGCCAGAGTGAGACAATTTATGGGCTAAGCTTGTGTGTCGTCGCACCAGCTCAGACGCAAGATCGTATTTCTGGATGTATGCTTGTGTTCACTAACTGAATCATCAATCTCCTTTTTCGGAGGCTAATTTAGCTGAAGCCTTTTAAATGCTCTGACAAGCTTTGTGTCATTCATCAAACTCAAGGCCCCGTTGGCTCTCTCCGCTAGCCTTGATTACACATCATTTCTGTTAGCAAATCTCCCTGTTCCACAAACAAAAGCAGCCAGTAGATCTCTGGATCAAAATATGCACCGTAGAGCTGACATTGTGATATTTTCACTATATATATTGCGATATGAATATAATTTCACAATATTACGTAAGTAAATCTTTTTGGAAAGCATTCATCATGTTACATTGATTGAAAAGAGTGTGTAGGAGAATCCATCTGCATAAAATATGAAAAATTATACAAAACATAAAACATTTAATAAATTAAACCACACTAAATGATGGACGAAAGATACTTTTTTTTTTTTTTTTTGAGTACAGACATTAAATAGCCAAATGTAAAAAAAAAAAAAAAAACACTGCAAAGTCTACACACAAAAAAAAAAATAATAATTGTGTCTAATTATTTATACAAAGTGGCAAAATGTAGAGTTTCCAGAACCCAAATGGTTTGACAGGCCTTAAAGAGAAAGTGAAGCACTCAGTCCAGTTTACATTATTTTGACATCTATTTTTCACTTTAATGAAAAAATATATAACAAACTCAATTAATGTAACCATTTAGCAGAAAATAAGCATTTTCTTTTTGCATTTTCGTGCAAGGGCGCTGCCATCTTATAATATGGCTGTGTCTGACGTCATGGGGTTACTTCCACTCCCTCAGATAAACAGATAAAGTGGAAGTCATAGACTGAACACGGACACTAGAAAGCCTAATTTAACCCAATGTGTGAAGTTGTCGACGTGGAACCCATGGTGAAGTTTAATAGTGTGGAGTTGGGGTGGTGGATGGATGCTGAAGTCAGAGAAACAGAGATATGACGTGTTTGGCTATTTATAGGGGTTTGGTCTTGAGCTGATTGGATAATAGAATGATTGTCTGTGATGAATAAATTTACATCCTTCATACATCTTGAGCGATTGAGTTAATCGACTTGATAAGAGAATATGCCTTGACATAATGCATATGTGTACTTTTGTGTGTAACAGAGGAGTATGCAAACTTTGGGACATACTACGACCTCGTTAACAGATTGTTATGTTGCTTAGTTATGAGCCCTGTCAATCATCCACACATCATTCACATTTCTTTCATATTTAATGTACTACCTTAATGGAGAAGCAGCAACAGGTTAATCTCCCATTTACAAGTCTTGTAATGCAGAGAAATTTACTCAGGTCTTTGGATAATTTTGCATTCAGGCATTAATGTCCAAATATGTCTATATATAAAGTCAGTATTGTTGTTGCAGATGAAATATAACACAGAAAACGCGATTTAAATATTATCCAGTTGGATAGACATTAATTTATGGGCACACAAACATCTTTACCAAAGCCTCTCTACTTAACGGTTGGTCTCGCGCATCCACCATGTTTGTAGTTTATTTACACAATGTACTGTGAGCAATATTATCGATTAGAGTATGGACGGTTCTACACTTGAAATTTTTACCAGAAATAGTAAACCATCCAGCAACTTTTTTTTAACAAACTATGATTTGGGACATACTAATTCTATTTTCAAATTCTATTTAGGACAGATAGTATATGAATTTGGACGAAGCACATTATTTCCACTGTAACTGTTCAGCTGAGGGAACGGAACTAACCCTGTCACGTCAGACACATTGACATTCCAAGATGGCAGCACCCTTGCGTTGAAAGCTGTAGTAAAACATGCTGTTTTCTTCTAAATGGTTACATTAATCGAGTTTGTTTAATGTTTTCATTAAAGTGCAAATCAATGTAAAAAATAATGTAAACTTGACCAAGTGCTTCACTTCCTCTTTAAAAACACATCCAGATAACAATATTTAACACTATTCGAGTTAATGTTGCAACTGTGGATCCTGTTTAATTATAACCTCAATTTGACACTGGAGATCCTGCGATGTGCAGATTTGCATGTTGCTGTATCGATGCTGAAATGAAATATCGTGCAGCCCCAGTTTGAATGAATGAAAGCAGTCAAATAATGGCCACGCTGTGTGCTGCAATTCGTGTGCTTTATTACAAAAACCTGTACAAAATGTCTTTCCAGCTTCAGAATTGAGCATGTGTTACTGTCATTTCATTTCGTTACAATTCAAAAATCATGATAATAACCTGTCGGACAACAGCTAACATTGAATATACTGTAGTAGTAGTAAGGTCTGCGTTGTCCGTATGTTATCCACACGTCTCCGGATATTGTTTAGGATAATGTCTTTACATTCTTTTTTCCCCATTACCAGACTCATATCGACAACAGGCCTGCTTTAAAACAAACAGCTCTCACAAGATACTCAGCAAGGACCACTGCGAAAAGAAAAGAAAAGCAAAAAAACTGTACACGGGACAGCATTGAGCACTACAAAAACATTTCGGCGCTTTGAGCTTCTCCGCTGAGGCTGAGGTTTTGGAGAGAGGAATAGGCTTAATACAAAAGACTCCCCTTCAAACGCTCGCTGTCATAAGGGTTCTCTCTACAAACTTACAAAATAACATCTCAAAATAACTCAGGTTGACAGCTTCAACTGAAAGGCAAGTACTATACATTTTCAATGATTAAATCCACTCCGGCCTGTCCTGCTCGATACATCAAAGTCTATTCACTACGAGTGTGACTTGTATTTTGGTCGGCGTAACTGCAGGATACTTCAGAAGTTGTGATAGCTAAGCGCCTTGGCCCATATTTTCTGCACCGAACTAAGATGTGAAGCTATGCATAAAGGATATTTTACAAAGCAACAGTTGCAGTTCCTCACTAGCCAATGCTTTCGAAAAAAAATAATATATCGGTGTTCTCGCTTGCTGAATTCGTATTGATTTCCTTTGAGTCATAGAAACATCTGATAGAACAGAAACATTGATCTTTCGAGCATTGCTGCTGTATGGCCAGCCGGATGGCACTGTTCTCATTTATAACCATGGGGAGATCGCTTCAAATGTCTCGTCGAAACAATTGGTATTCCTGGGACCCGCTCACGTGGCCCAGCATCCCACCGTCCATTATTCTCTTGGGCCTGAACATCGCTCTTCAGACCCTTAAAACCACACCCCACACAAGTCCACACTTGGCGTCTAACTGCAATTTAAATAGAAGTGCTTCTGACTCCGATCTCCTCCGTCTATTCTTTATCAAAACTGCTGCTCTCTGCAGATATATCTCCCATACTATGTGCATTTAATGTTCCCTTTTTTTTTTTTGCTCCCCTCTTCTGTCAAGCATCAGTGAGTCAGTGGTATTCTCTTGATCATTGTTCATTTCCATTATGTCCTTGATTGAGCAGACCTTGGCAGAATTGTAATCCCAGCTAGGAGGAGAATATATTGCTGCTGTCTCCGTGGCCGTACAGGTCAGCTAGCTTCCTGAATCGAGGCCCCCAGTCGCTCAAATAGTCATAGTTCTGCTCTGAGTCTGTGCTCAGGGAGTCCAGGGAGCTGAGGGACTCGGCCACCGAGCCGCTGCCCTCGAAAGCGTACGTCTGCAGGGAGTCGTAAGGCGGTGCGGAAGGATCCACGTCAGCGTCCTTCAGGCGGTCCCATATAAACTCCCTGAAGATCCCGTTGTCTGGGGTGATTTTGTAAGGGGGAGGCCGGGAGCAGTAAAGGGTAGGCACCTCTGGGGTGACGTCTCGTCGGGCTTTGCTGTCCCGCACTACATTGAGATTTCGCAGAGCCACCATGTCAAAGGCCTCTGTGTCTTCCTCGCCCCCGCCTTCGTCGTCGTAGCGCACAATGTTCTCCCGCACGTCCCGGTCTTCATCCAGGATCAGAGGTTCCTTCTTCCTCCTCCTCATTGTCACGATCAGCAGCACCAGAACTGCAAATAACAAGACAGAATAAACATATGGTGCTAGGATGAGCAAAACTTTTTTTTTTTTAAGTTCATACTTTTTATTAAACAGGAGACAAACAAACAGTGAATACATTTATAATCTCAACAGGATGTCTGTTTTAAATAAATAATGACCAAATGCAAAATGGTTTCCATAAATATATCAAACTCTGTATCTTGTAACTTTAAACTCTAAAATGATGAGAAACTAAAGACTAGAGTATTGACTGCTGAGAAATAAGCTTTGCTATTACTAAAATACATGTAGTTTTCACTATTCTTTCTCAATAGGTTTAACAATGAACAAATATTAGTGAATCAATTAATTGATAATGAAATAACATTATTTACATTTACAGAATTTATTGCAAGATACTAAATTCCTATTTCATTACAGGAATTTATTATACTAACGGGGGCAATACCTGCTTGTACAGCATACATATGCTGCACAGAAGCAGTGTACATCAGCACTTTCTGTTTGTCCTCCCAGACCTAAACAGACCTCAGTTGGTTTTAGCTGTTTCTCTGGATTTAAGCCTAATACTAAGGCTAAAATATTGTTTGAATTAATTCACAGAGTTCATCCCACAAAAAAATATTTCCACAAAAGTTTTAAACTGATATTGAGTTAGAATATTGTTTTTTTGAAAGCTTTAATGAAACTATTTCACATTTATTTTGGTGTTGCCAATATTCTTAACTTTTTTGGATTAATGTTGAATCATTTATTGCTCATAATATTTTAAAATAATTTTCCTTATCTTATAAACATGTGGTTTTAGGTTATTATAAGGATTGCTCTTTAAAAGATGCTTTATTTTTTGCTTTTTTATTTTATGCTTTTATTATAAACTTTATTTTATTATTATGTACATTTCACATACATTAATCCAAGTTTGACAAAAGCAAACTTCTCTTCATGGTGCTAGAAAAAGAGATTCAAATGTATATAAAAGTGATTTTGAAGTCTAAAATTAGTAAAAGCAATTATAACAATTAATATATGCTCCTCCTTTAATATGTTTGCATAAAAATGGTTTGTATATATGCATGTTCTGAAGTAAAAGTGCATTTAATAACTCTTGTTAATAACTAAAATTGGAAAAAATGTGTGTAATATATTTATATGTAATTTGATAATTAACTACCCTCTACTCTTTTTTTAAATTAAATTTAATTTCTCATTTAATTCTTCTTGTTAAGGAATGTAAGGTGATTTCGTTGTATAAAAACACTGTACTTGCTGGTTCTTGTTTATAAAGCAAAAAAAAAAAAAAAAGGGAAGTTTCACAAATTAATTTCGAGAGGAGCACATGGTATGATTGATCGTGGCTGGTTTCCCATCCATAATCATTTTAGTAATGCCAGTTTGATTAATCCAAACGAACTATAAATAGCCCGTCTAATATTACTCCCTTATCAGTGATTTTTGAAAAATCCCCGCATCCACCACATCTCCCCCTTTGCCTCCTTTTCCAGCTTTTGAGAACTACCTGATCTCAGACCCCCTTACATGCTAACTGACCAGGCGGAAGACGGGCTCAATTATCTCTGAGCTCAGGGTTCTCTCCTGGGACAGTATGCCAAACCTGCTATTTTTATCAAGCAATATCTATGTGTGAACTCTTAAAAATGACATTTTAACAAATTAAAATAGAAAAGCATTTATGCCCGCTATTTTTCTTTTTTTCTGTTGTTTTGGTGAAATAAAGATGTCTTGATGATCGTGAGAGAAAAATCTTTTTTAACATTTAAACTATTGCTTGTACTTTGTTGGAAACCCACAATCATACAATAGCCAAGAGAGCTTATATAAGAAAATACAAGCAATTACAAAAAACAACAGCAAATTAAAAAAAAAAGATCTTAATCAGCACACATGCTGCAAATCATAATGCAAACACATAAAAAATGTGCTGCATTTTCCCACAATGCAAACAAATTAATATAATGCGCTGCGTTTTCTCACAAACCTCAAATATTTAGGAAAACATGCAGCATTTTCACACAACACCTGCAAATAAAAACTAACACAACAAAAATATTTCAAGGGGACATAAAAACGTGACAGCCGATGCTGCAAAGTGTTTATTGTGTCGTGACTGTTGCTCAGTGAAGTTGTAGGTGATCTTTGAAAGGTGAGTTTTTTGTTTGTTTATTTTAACATCCTAATTCCTTTGTCTTTTGTATTTAATTAGCCTAAATAACCAAGACCCAAATAGCCAGATCAGTCACATTTCAAGGTCCCCTTCTATTTCCGTCAGATCAGTCACATTTCAAGGTCCGTTCTATTTGAAAGTGTTGTGAGAAACGCAGTACATTTTATTAATTTGTTTGCATTGCGAGGATTTGCAACACGTGCGCTGTCAAACCGATAAAGATCACTGGTGTTTTTTGGAATTGTATGTGTTTTTTTAAATGGCCGAATGTTGAGCTCTCTTGGCCATCGTACAATCATGTATACAAAATTAATATGAAAAGTTCAGATGCAAAAACCTCTAAGTGCCATCTGTAATTTCCACCAAAAATGAAAATTTTTCTCAGCCTCCTTTGTATATACTAAGCTATTTAACTTTAAAGTCTATAAAACAGACCTTATTATTTTCCATAAAAGTGATATTAGTGAACCTACACACAAGACCCTGATAATAATGCTTATTTTAGAAGAAGATTTCAGACGCCATTTAGAGGTTTTTGCATCTGAACCCTTCATATGTACATATATAATTTAGTCAAGTCGAGCTTCTTTGTCATCCCGCTATATGTGTGGACATACAGAGGAACGAAATGTCACGTCTCGCAAGACAACAGTGCTACATAAATTAATCATAAATACAAACACAACGCTGGACATAAGAGCTATTTTAAAAACCTATGCATAACTATCATATACTATAAGATACTTAACTATACACATAAGACAGGCTATACAAGTACCTTTACATGTCGTGCAAGATATTGTTCACTTAACAACTCTATAATTACATACTATTCTGTATATTTTTGCATTATATTTTGTATTATATCTTATAGCTAGACCCACATGGAATCTGCACGCACAGAATTCCACAAAAGTCAACAGATTTTTAGCCATTATTTTAGCCGAATCCCATCATTGATTCTGTTAATTTGATTATGTACTGTAAATGTACTGTAAATTCATATTCATTCAGTTTTTAATTTAATTTTAGTAATATTTTTGACTAATATGAAAATATTCATATGATTTATGTACACAGCAGTTTTTAAAGTAATATTTATTTTACTTTTATTATATGAGAGATTTGCTTTGTAAAAATTAAATACATAGTAAAAAGGTATTACTTTTTATTTCATATATTGAGGTTTTAGTTATGATACTCCCAATATAATTCCAAATAAATTAGCAGATTTTTACCAAAATTCTGTGCAGAAATAGCAAAAAATGTCTGCAGATTCCGTCTGGCCCTACTTATAGCTACTACTATTCAACTTTGTATAATAAGAGTAACATGATTTAGCATTTATTTAAATAATTTACATTTTTAATCATAAGAGTGGAGACAAGGTGAGGTGAGATGAGTGGGGAGGTGGAATCACAAGTCAGATTTGAGCTTCAGCCGGGAAAGAAAATAAAAGAGAAAACAACATTCCCAACCACTCCTCTGACATCTTAAGTGCATTTATTCCTAGTTCTGTCTGTTTCCACCAGACCGTTGGGGTGAAAATAGCTGCACAGTGCTGTTTACAACTTGTGCAAATAGTCATTACGATTAAACAATTTGCTAACAATATGAACAAGAAACCCTTTTTATACGAGAGTAGAGTGTTTAATAAATTGCTTCATTACAGATTCATGCCCTTGCCACCGTAAACAACAATTCCAAGAAAAAATCAAGCACCAGGAAAGATTTAGAGGCACCAGAGCCTTAACACACACACGCTTGCACATCTCAAGCAGTCCATTTACCTCCCGTGCAAGATAAGCAAAGACATAAGAGGTGTAAAATCAGATAAAGCTCGACCGTGACTGTATCTCGACAATATTTATGACACCAGGCCAAAATATTACTCTCTCGCTCTTTCACACCGTCGAGAACGATTCAGCCTCAAGGCCCCACCACTTTAAGGTACAACGTGAAAGATAAGCCGAATTATCTTCTGCGGTTCAATTAGGCCAGATCTGGTACATTAGTTCTATCAATAAGTTCATCAGATTGGGCTGTAGTGATTTTAATAACGTCGCTGACAAATCCTGAACAGGAGGTGTTTCATCATCCGAGGTGTTTAAAGAGCACTACAGTGTGATTTAATCTCATCCTTGGTGTTTGTTTACAACTGTTATTAACTGTACGGACCCACACATGCTCGGCACTTTTTGTCTTCTCACACTTAGCTCCGTCATGTGTGAACATATGCAAACAGACAGAGATAAACACGCAGATGCACCACGAGCCAGATTTAGGGCAGGATGTATGCTGTAAATATGAGGCTTTAACAGCCACTTGCTTCCCTCTTTCTCCAACCCAAGCTGCTTATTCGGGAAAGGCCAGCGTTAAATCCTTTTAATGAGTGCAGCATATGCCTACTGTACGTGCAAAATAAGACTGGATTATGTGTCAGTCAGAAAATATCACCCTGCCCTGAAAGCGCAGACCCCTGTATACGGCACATCAAAACTATCAACGGAAGGCAAGACTGCACCGTTGCACAAAAGTCGAACGTCTTAGCGATTCAAGTCAGGGATCAAATAATGCACAGAAAAAGATGGCGTGAAACAGAGTGAGTCAATATATAAAAAAAGAGAAAAGGAAAATGCGTAGCGAGAAATAAATAACATAACAAGACACATGCGCCCCAAAAAAAGTGAAATAAATCCATTTTTTGTGCTGTGTGGAATCCGAAAACCAATCCTCCGTGTTAGCGCTCTCAGACCCATGAATGCGAGGGATCTTACAGTACAGCCACAACACAGTCCTCCCACGGGAGTCTATATCTCTCTCTCTCTTTTAGTGTAGATAGCGCATATGTGTATTCGGCTGCCAATACCCAACTCGAGGGGGAGGGAAGGGAGCAGATAAAGTAGGGAGAGAGAAAGAGGAGGTGTAAATGGGAGCAGGCTGAAGTGAGAGAGAGAAAGATAGAGTGGAGGGAAAAGGGAGGCAAACGTCTAATGATCCATCCTTCAGGCCTGCCACAGCGAGTGTGAAATATGGTGCCAAAGTCTCATACTTCATCCTCAGGCCTAGTGTCGTTCGCAGGGGCAGACAAGCTGGGCGAGTGGGCTGGCGAGGCAGAGGCTGCACGTGTGGAGTCATAATCACACACACACACATATATATAAACAGACACCATGATGTAAACAAAAGCAGAGCCAATATCGACCTTAAATTCAAGAGCGACAGCATTATTGGGTGCCAACAAAGAAAATGCTACAAAGCTGAAAATGAAGGAATGAGAAAATGGTGCCATTATTTACTCAAACCTGAGTGGTGATTCTCTGAAACAAAACACAAAGAAAGTTTTTTTTGCAGAATAGTGAAAAATATATAATAAAATGTTCACCTTACAGCTAAATTAATTTACTGGATTGACAACAGCACTTGAAAAAGGGATTTTAAGCAGTGTGTACAGTAAGTAAACTCTCTTTCTCTATGTGCGGTAAAAGAAAAAACACAAAAAGAGGATTTATATATTGACTTATAGTGTTGACAGATTTTACTAGAATAAAACAGCAAATAATAATAAGCTCAAATTCTCTACATTTAGTCATTTATCATAGGGGTTCCCAAAATTTTCAGCCCGCTACCAACTTTCAGCCCGCTTACCAGACTTGCGACCCCCAATATATATATATATATATATATATATATATATATATATATATATATATATATATATATATATATATATATATATATATATATATATATATATATATATAATAAATAAAAAAAATACATATATGTATGTATGTATATATATATATATATATATACATATATATACATACATACATACATATATACATATATATATATACATACATATATACATATGGTTATAAATATATAAACTGTGCACATATACCAGTAGGCCCAACTTTGTTCGTCATTTATTTTGGAAAACACCTTGTTCTCCTTGTTCTCAAAGATCTCCTTGTTCAGTTGTGGCTTGTGTTTATGTTTAATGTACATGAGTGCAGTAAAGATGTCAGAAAGTTTGACCTGGTGCCATAAAATCAATCTGCTGCATCTGACGCTACTGCTGTGTATTTATTAAAACGCAATCACCCCAGGGGTCATGTAATGACATGGGACGCTGACAACGGAGGTGCAGATCCAAATGCAGGGTTTATTCAAGAATGGTCAAACTGATGTATACAGGAAACCCAAAGTCGTGGTCATTAAACAGGCGAATGGTCAGTACAGACAGCAAGCAACGTAAACAAACAAAACAAAGCAATGGTCAAAGCAAGGCAAGGGAAAGGCGTCGTAATGTCACAGTACAGTTAAACAAGACTCAGCAACTAGTGTGTGTGTCTGTGCTGCTTATAAAGTACATGTAATCAGTTCTGAACAGCTTTAGCTGTGTGTTAGCAATCAGCAGGAAAACCGGAACAGGTGTAAGTGTGTGGTGAATGACAGGATTTGTAGTCCTTATGTTGACAGATTTGTAGTCCTGAGTGAAAGTGAATAATTCCCAATGATCTCTGATCCCAATGAAGTCTGGATCTCTGGCGATTGTGACAAGTCTAAAAAAATTTGAAAGGTTAATTATTATTGTTTATTATTAACATGCTAACAATGTTACTATTAACTACTAATTGTTATTTAGTAGGTTATGGATAAAATATGGTAATTCTAATAGTTTAATTAAATGAAATCGATTTTTGAAAACAAGTTTTTCCAAGTATTACAAACTAATATTAACTTTTTATAGGCATATAAGTAGTTATTTTTATTTGTAAAAAAAAGTGCAAGATATGATTTTTGAAGCCGCAGTTATGTGATTACCATGACTTATATATAATCCTAACGCAGTCTTAAGTCTTAACTGTTACAGACTGCGCCCACTTTAAGGCTTGATTTACCCTCTCTGCAGTTTTGACACAAGATGGATGTTCAACGGGAGCAGCAGATCAATTTAACATTATCCTCAATTTGCAGTAATTGGATTGAGAAAACAATCCGTCATCCAGAATCAATTAAACAACAAGTGGGATATTTTGTGGGGGCCTCGTTCTCATCGACCTCTTAAAAACGAGGCAGCGACTGCTAGATTATGCTCTGCCCTTCATTCTCTTTGGCTCGCTCCCTCCCTCTCCGTCTCTCATGCGTTCCCTCCACATATCTCAACCATTGCCAATAGCCCAGGGCAGTGAAGACTAATCAAGATATACTGGCGATATGCGGATCTATCTGGCTGTTGACATTTATGCCGTTGCCCAACACAAGTTGTTTGTGCTTTATGACACCTGTCTGTCCCTCTGTTTTCACAGTAGTAACATTATCTGCGAAATAAAATGTGATATATTCCAGGCTGACGCAAGACCACACTAGATCGCCTTAAGGGCCCTCATAAGTATTACTGACTGCCGTCCACTTGGACCGTCGGAGGCCATAGGGAAAGACGAGGTGCCCTGCAATCGCTGGAGCAGAGATTGAAAAGATGATGTCACTGTTGCGAGTGTGACCCGTGGACATGAATGTATCAGAGCGCCTCAGGCTTACCTGACCTCTCTGTATTTCTCCATGCACCTAAGACTGGAATAATGAGCACAAGGTTTCCTTTAGAACAACTAGAGCGACACAGAGGCTGTCATCATGTGAAATGTGCTTTGCAAATCCTTTAGATTACTTTATGCAAACACTGATAAATAGCACTGAATTTATCGCTGCTTGGGAACTTCATATCAAATATTTTATGAACCTTTATCAGTGTTTTGGGCTTGACGGAGGTGTTGTAATGACACTAGGCAAGCATAGAATGAGGGGTTCAGCTGAAAATCTATCATCGTTTATTTGCCCTGTGCCTTTCTAAACTTGCATGAGTGCTTTTCTCCTGTGCAATTATTTACAGCAGTACATCCAAGGTGCTCCTTTCCATACACTGTAAGTCAATGGAGGTAGAATTTTAAGAGAATAATAACATTTTAATCTATAAAATATAGCAAAGGGCTTCAGAATCATGCATAGATGTTGACATTTTTGGTCATTTTCTTGATGGTGCCTGGTCAACGTACACTTTTAGTGAAATGAAACAAGACAGAATCCTTTGTGAATAAATGGAAATGTCAAAAAAAGTACAGGAAAATTTTAAATAAATAAAAAAAAAATAAGTAAGTAAATATAAAATGATCTGGAAAATGCGGAATCTATGTATTCTATCAGAAGGTACAGATATGGCCAAAAATATGGCCAGAAATGCATGTTTTTTCATGGTCAGTGCTGCAATTTGTCATGCGCAGTCACGCGCTATACTGCAGCAGCAAAGGCCGCCTTTTCCTTTAAAAAAAAAAAAACATTTTGTGCTTTACGCAATATCTATTAGGTGGCGCATAGAACAACTGCTTTTCCATTGTTGGGTCAGTGCGAGCGAACACCCCAAAATCAAACAACCTGTGAGTTTCCGAAAACCATTGCTGGTCAACTAAGGTCCCAAGTTCCATCCTTATAATAAATAAATCCAAGGAAAGAAAAAACATAGCTACTGGACATTTTAAGATATTGCATTAAACATCTTATAGGCTAAGGGTTTTTTTTTTTTTTTTTGCTTAAGATCATGCTTTTGTTTACCTTTTAAATTTAAAGATGTTGCATTAAATAATAAAGTAGTTTTAATTTAATAAGTGATAATTCTTTGCTGCATTCTCCTTGATGAATAAAAATCTTGACACCACATTAAAGACACAACTGCCAGTAACTTTTAGTTGGTGTTTTTGTCACATTTAAAAGTTGTGTTTGTGCATGAAACGTGCACATTTAGATGCACGTGTGTGTGAAAGAGACCGGGTAAAAGAGTGCTCGATTCACAGCTCCATCAATGCCATAAGCGGCTGGGTTTTGGAGATAATGAATACATATTTGTTTTCAAATACACTGTAAAACCTAAATTTAAGGTAACTATTTGAGGAAATTGATTGCAACAAACCCATTAAGTTAAAATTCTAATCCTAATGAGTACTGTGAGCTTAATTTGAGTAAAAGAAGCAATTTGAGCACAGTAAAACCCAATGAATGAAGAGAACTCAAACCAACTGAGTACTGTAAACCCAATAGGATAAGGCAACTCAGACTGTTTGAGGAAGCCGATAATCTATATGAGTACTGTGAACTTACTTCATTTAAGTAGAAGTAATGAGGAAATTAACTCATTACCTTTAACACTGAGTTCAAGACTCTTTTAAAATGAGTAGAATTAACTTTCAGTAAATTGTTGGGCTATACAGTGAATAAATATAACAGAATAACAAAACTTTACAAATTACGTATCCACTTTTGTAGGCTCAACACAATTTCATAGATCTAGAACTTGCCTAAGCTATATTGAAATAATTCAAATAATTACAAATATTGGATATTATTAAAAAAATAAAATAAATTAAAACAAACAAAAGCTATAATAATTTAGGTATAAACAGTATAGCATAAATACTTTTATAAAAAAATAAATTTTACAAAGGCCTATCTGAAATATATATATATATATATATATATATATATATATATATATATATATATATATATATATATATATATATATATATATATATATATATATATATATATATTATTTATAAAGTATTTGGATACAATGAAGTAAATGAAACTGTTTATTTATTTATTTATTTATTTATTTTGCGCATGAGTGAAACCATCAGAAACTACCTTAATTTTCTTTTCAGTCATTCAGTCCTGCACTGCTTAACAAACAGATTGGTATAAAATTGCACATAAAACATTTAAGTTCTATGTCCTCAAAAAGTGTTTATATTTTTATATGATGTGGCAAACTTTTAAATTTCTATTTTAAATGTAGAGCTTTGTTAGAAGGATATTTAATATTTTAATTTAAATTAAATTAATTAAATTAATAAGCAATTATTTTGCTTTGGGGAGAAAGCAATATATGGAAAGACAAAAAAACAAAAAAAAAACAAAAAAAAAACAAAAGGGTGTCTCTTGTGCAATTAATTAGGGAAGATAATATTAAAGCCAAATAAATAGTTCTTATGATTTCTTTTCATCGTGAATCATAGATGCCAATACTGAATCTTTAATGCTGGCTGGACACCAAATTGTGTTTTCTTAACGGAAAGAATTTTTCTGAGCGGAAAATTCACCTGAGCAGAAAACGTCCCAAAAGTAAACTAGAGCAAGTGACTTGGTGCTGATGTTTGGTGTGCTCCCAGCATAAGAGTGAATATGAAAAAGATCAGTGTTAACATTCTTAAAATGTATTTGTGTTCAACAGAACACACATACACAAATAAAAAAAAGTGGTGGAACAATATGTGGCTGTGTAAATAATGACAGTACTTTTATATCTGGGTGAACAATTCCTCTAATGGAGAAACTTGCTAGATAAAAAAAGACAAAAGGCTCAAAGCTGACATGTCCTTGTGTATCATTCAATGCCTGGCATGTTTAGTTGTGCGCTGCTTTGATAACTAAAGGAACAGCAGGCAAAGAGCTTGTTGATTCATTACTCCGAAAAAAGATAAAAGCAGAAAAAGCAGCTTCTTTTCCCTCCGCAGTGCCATCCTCCTCCGTCTCCTCCTCCCCTCAACCATGAGTGAGCAGTCTTGAGCCCCTGGGGCCGGACTCTCTTTGCCAAAAATAACTGCAATGCTCAGATCAGGGAGCGCAGTGGTCTAATCCAGCTCGTGGAGTTTGGAGGAAGGAGAACCCGGCATTCACACGAGACTGCAAACCACAGGAACGACTATTTGACATCGGTTACAGCTGTTATTTGAGCTCACATTCAGATTATAAGTACTTAAACACAGCGCACAATCAACACAAAGACATATGGGCAACAAGCTGTGCTGAAGATGGGATTTCTCAAAGGTTCCTCAAAGTGAACCTGAGGAAAGACAGCAATGAAGAAAAAAATCATGCTAATAACGGGTTTCCTTGTATTCCCGAGAATGTCCTTCTGTTCAAATGTTTAATACTTTTACTTAGCAAGCATACATTAAATTGATCAGTGACAGTAAAGGCATTTATAATGCTATAAAGGATTTCTATTTCAAATAAATCGCCACTTTGAAATTATTAGGTTCTGTTTGCATTCTGAGTGGTTTTGAATTATTGAGTTTAACTCCTTGAAAAAAAAATTGGCTCACACTTGCATTGGATAATATACTGATACAACTCTGATAAAAAGTAATAGGCAATTAAAATAATAATGATAGCCTATGAATAAAAGGTCGACCAGGTGGTTACAATGCTTGTTAAAAAGTTAAAGGTCTAGAATCAAGCAGTATGCAAATAACTAAACTATGACAAAAAATCTCATACAGAATCTAATAATTAGGTGATCGAATGCTTCCTGGTTATCAAAGAATCACAAAAATATTAAGCAGAACATCTGTTTTTTAGCTTTGATATTAATAAGAATAGTTTCTGAATAGCAAATCAGCATATTAGAATTATTTTTGAAGGATAGCATGAGACCAGGAGTAATGACGCTGAAAATTCAGTTTGTCATCCCAGTAATAGGTATCACTCTTTTCTGGTGCTGCCTTTATGACATTTTGTTGGTATTACAGTATGTTACATTGCAACAATATGCCAACTAATTCACAGTAGAGTGTTAGTAAACTGTTAGGTTAGGGTAAGATTAAGTTAACATGTACTTGCAAAGTTGTAAATAGTTATAAAGCTGTATTTAGTCAGAATAATGTCTGTAGGTGTAGTATTAGCAGAGAGAAGACAGTCTGCTAATACTCTAATAAGAATAAGATGGCAAGTAATAAAAATAACTTATGGCTAACAAAATGTGCAAAAGGGAACATACAAATAAAGTGATACCCAGAAATGGATTAAATTATATTATTATTATTATTATTAATTTATTTTTTTATGAAAAGGTTACACTTTATTTTTAGGTGACATTATTTTAAGTTAGATGTAACTTCAATGTAACAATTAATTTAATGTAATTACTACAAGAAGTGAATGGAACATGTATAACTATGTCACATTGTGGGCCCTATCATATAGAAGTGCAATAAGATGCAAAGATGTGTTTGGCGCGATTTATTGCTATATTTGCGCTAGGTTGTTAAAAATAGCAAAATTATCCGTGCCACTTTGTGGACTCATAGGTGTGAGTCCACAAACTAAAATAGACCGCACAATTTACCAGCCGAAAAGCTGAGAGCCTTAGTTTTGCGCCTTAAATGCTTGTACATTGCTTAATACACAGGATATACAACAATGCACAAATATTTTTACAAATGAAAAGAATTAAAGGGTAAAAGAGTTATAAAAATAACTTTTTAAAAAAAAATAAAAAATAAAAACCATTGCCTCTATGCCTTTTTCATGTCGGAGGGCTTTTTTTAGTTTATTCATGACAATTTGCATTTGTGTAGTCATAATTATTATCAGGGGTTTTTATTATATGCATATTTATATTTATTTTATTAAAAACAAGCTTAGATTTGTCCACCTGTCGGGTTTTGGACCACATGGGGCATAGGACGTGTGTTTGGATATAACTCAGTTTTTTTAACCACACTTTATTGTTATTGTTCATTTATTCATTTGCTGGAAATGAAAACTGAATTTAGAAATAGTTTTAAAACAAATTTTTGAGCTTAACAAATGAACTTTGGATGTCTGATGGATGTCTTGAGATTAGTGCGTACAACACTGTTTCCTTATCCATGAAAGTAAAGGAGTAAAGTAAAAAGAAAGTAAAAAGGCCGAATGGAGGAGGCTCATTCTTTATCCTCATGCTGCAGATGCTCTGTTTAACTCTTTTCTCGCTAGTGAAGCGTTCAGTTTTTCCACTTACAAAGTCCGCCATGTAAATAGCAAATGCACCATGGCCTGATGCAACTGACTCTTAAAGAGGATAGGAGACGAGACTCTGATTGGTTTAATGTGCGTTAAGCACAAAACACACCCATAACTCATTAAGAGAATAAGTACAACCCTGTTAGACCATGCACAGCAATGCAAACCATACTTTTCCATCCTTAAAATAGCAAAAGTAAATTCGGACACACCCTTAATGCTTTTGCGCCCTGCGCTTTAGACTTTGCACCTAGATCATTAAAAAAGAGCCCCCAGTTTTACTCACATTATGTAAAAGAGTTACCATTTAAAATACACACTGATGTTTTAAAATGCAGAAATAGTTCAAAACATAATTTAGGGTACTCATCTTGTTTGTTAACTAAAACAAACATTTGTTGTACATATCAAACATTTGATCAGAAACATAAGCATTCCTCAACCTCTAATAAAGTGTTTTTTGTTTGTTTGTTTTAAGCATAAACCTCCGCACATTTAGTTAGAGTTACAATCAAAACCAGCTGGAAAAGCAATTTGCCAATAGGATAAAAATATAAACTCTCAAATCAAGTCTTAATGCATCGTGCAATTTTGCTTCTCCATGTTTGACATTTTCTACTGAAAAATAAATTATTTTTGAAGCAATTTTATGTATGTGCTTCAAGTCATGTGTGAGAACAGCAGAGATGATCCCATTCTTCGGAAACATGAAATTGAAGCATATTGCACTCGGCTTCACTGTGGCGCATTATTTCAGATCTATCGTTTAGTAGTAACGTCTCTATGGAGATGAAAATGAACTAGTTCACACTTAGATGTAATAGCACCAAGGAGGCGGAAAGAGCTTTCTTGGTTGCTTATTTGTCATCTCTGCACTCAACAAAAAAAGAAAGAGCGAATAATCAAACAATGGAAATGACTAGAGCTCAGCTCGAAATGTGTGTACACATACAAATTCCCTTCTTGTCACAATAACAAGGCTCTTCATTTAAAAAAAAGGACAACATCTGTCCACAAATAGAGCTGTGTCCATGGACGGATCTTGCCAGCGCAGCCAGACACACAACCTATCAATGGCATAATCAAGAAATCAATCAAACCATCAGGCCTGCATTCACTCCCTTAGCGCAGTCTTCAAGTTAACAAATCAACACAAAGACACACCAGTCAACCAATCAGACCAGCTGAATGGTGCATATTGGGTGGAGGTCACTCATCAAACAATCAGCTAATAAGCCGCAAAATAATAAGCAATCATATAGACCAGCAGCCTCCCTGGAGAGGGTAAACAAGTCAATTGTGGCCAAGCAGACCACTCGGCGCAAGCCACGTCCCAACTGTTAGAGCCGCGGTGCCAGCGTTTTGAAAGCAATGCCAGTCTGACTGTGTGCTAAATGTCAGTACGGGGGAGGTGGAAATGCAACAGAGCTCTTAAAAATGGCTTGGAAAACAATAACAGAATTTGGACAAATATCCTTTGATTGGAAGCCGCGTTTGGAAAGCACTCTACATAAAAATGGAGAGGCATTCATGAAGGCAACATGAAATCCAAACCGAGCTGATGTTCCTTATTGATGAATGACACTTGTCGTTATCTCATTGTTGTCTTAAATAAATATATTAAAAAACACCAGCATTTAAAGGAATAGTTCAACCAAAAAGGAAAATTTACTCACTATTTAGTGCTGTTTTTAACCATTGACTTTCATACAAAACAAATACTATGGAAGTCAATGGTTACATGTTTTCTCAGGCTTTCCTTAAACTATCTTATTTAATCAAGATTAATATATTTAGACAAATTACAAACTAGGGGTGCTCCGATCAGGATACTTGCAGCCGATACCGAGTACTGATTCCCTGTCATAGTGATCGTCCAATACCGAGTGATTCTGATGCTTTAAGCTTTATAATGCATTAAGCACATTTTCCCTCTAAGTATGAGTCTTAGGAGATATCTTGCCTTACCTAAGAGAATAAATTAAGGATGCTGCATATAATACCTTAAACATGTCTCATAACCTTTTAGGTGTGAACATGTCATAGGCTTTAGACACTATGATATTGGTGATAGCTCCACTCCCGTCACAGCAGCTCAAAACACTGGAAATACAATGGGTGCACTTGCAATAAAGAGTCCATCGCTCATGTGAGTCGCACCAATAGACTATAAACAGGTCGCACCGCATCTGTAAATATTTTATTTCAGGTGTTGCGATCGCTCACACCCCCTGGCATCATTTACCTCTTCACGTGTTGTGGCTGCTGTAGGCTACGCATAATATCCGAGAGCGCATAATGTGATTATCAGCCGATACCTTCGGCCAATTGATCGTAGCATTCCTAGTAACAACAGTATCATTACAGTTTTTAAAAAGTTATTTTATATTTTAATATCTTTTATGACTTAATTGGTTTAGATTTTACCTTTCCTGAGCATTATAAATGTTAAATATGCTTCATATTTTTTATCATATAAATGCTAATTAAAGGCTGTCTCAGGCGAGAACTCTGAGTTCAAAGATATTTGAGCCCAGGGCTCCTGCCTGGTCAAGGGGGTCTGAGATCAGGTAGTTCTCGAAAGCTCCCTCTTGTAAAGGAGGAAAAGGGGGAGATGGGGTGGATGGGGGGATTCTTCAAAAACGAAGATGAGGGAAGTAGGTGAAATTGGCTATTTATTGCAGGTTTGGATTAATCTGATTGGTTTATCAACGATTGCAGTTGAGAGACCAGCCATGATCAATTATATAACAAGCTCCTCTAGAAATTAGTTTATAAAACTTCACTTAAGGCACTCTTGTTAAAATTCAACATGTATTTCATTCCTCTCTTTCACTCACTGACCAAATATGTTTAACAAAAGTGTATATGATTACATTTTCCCATTTTATTAAAATGTATGTTTCTCAAGCAATTTTCTTCTCTTCAGTCAGTTTCACCCTGCCTCTTTTCACATAAAAGCCATTTGCGCGATGATCTGACCAGACACTGGTTCAGCAAATAGTCTGTGTTTTCATTAGAAATGTTCAGCAGGTAAACAACAAAAATCAGCAGTGTGTAAAATTCACTGGTTGAAAATTAACAAGAGCTTGTGGCAAAGAAAAAAAACTATTAAACAAACTATTATGGCAATCACAATTAAAATGAAATGAGGAAATTAATAAAGTATGTCCGTTTCCAGCATTACATTAGGATCTGCACATATTGCATCAGATAGCCTTTATACACTTTGTAATGACCAATCAGATACAAGTCTGTTGAGCTTTTGATCACAGTAGCCAATCAGAGGTGTTTTAGATTAGTCACCGTTGAAAGCACTGAGTTTGTATAAAACACAAATGAGTTTTTTTAAGTGTTCACCAATGTAAGACATATATTTTCCAGCTTCATATAGATTATAATGGAAGCTTTTGCATAACTTACTATAAAGAAATGGATCAACATATTTTGTAGAATTTTTGCCTGTATTGCTAGATTGTGGGATGGTATTTTAATATTCTTTTAATATTTTATGATACAACATTAATCATTCAATATTCTATTAATCACAGAGAACACTCTATTCTCTCCACATTTCATTTTCCAGACACTTTCTTATCAACACTCCATACTTCTGGGAAAAAAAAAATTCAATGTGCAGTTCTTTTTGTGCTTCATGCAGGTGAGTGAGTTCTTCAAACCACTTGTACATGACACACTCCTTTTCCTCTCCATTTGCACCAGACACCCAGTGTTGGGCAAGCTACTTGAAAAATGAAATGAGCTAAGCTATTAACTACCTTACTTAAAATGTAGCTTAACTACACTAAAAGCTACCCTCTGGGAAATGTAGCAAACTAAGCTAAAAGCTACTTGGCAAAAGTTGCTTAGCTACATCTTAGCTATTTTTGCAATTTTCATTTTTAAATCGAAGCAACTTAAATCCAAGTCAGTTCTGTCTTAGTGATAAATAAAACTGTCAATGAAACATATAAGGGCACTGTTATTCAGTTTATTTATTTACTGCAAATAATATTCTCCAAACAGAAACAAATAAAAGTATCTAACAGCAAAAAAAAAAAGAAAAGAAAATCCAATAAAACCAGGTGTTACACACTTAAAATACTATAGTAAACTGTATAAACTCCTCTCCTTCAGTCATCTTTCCATCAAACAAGTTTCTCATGTTAGTCTAATTGGTTGGTGATGTCACAGACTAGAGCGAGAGGTGGCAGTAATGCACCAACAAAAAGTTTGTTGTTGACCACCGTAAAACAGATAGAAGAAGAAATCATCCTTCTCTCCGTCATATGGATTTACTATCAGCTAGACACTGACCTCACAGCTCCGTAAAATCAGTGCTGTCACTTATTTATTTAACGGTCTAATGGTAAATGTAGCTTGTGTGGATGCTACTGCGCTACTTGACTAAAAATATAGCTTTGCTACTAAAAAGCTATTTGATTTAGAAAGTAGCCATGCTACTGCCACATTACCAAGAAATGTAGTTAAGCTAGCATTAACCTGTAGCGACGCTACTGCCCAACACTGCAGAAACCTTTTTATAAGAACCCCAAACTTCTTGGAAAACATTGTGCAATTCTGAGTGTGCTTGTGGACTTGAAAAAAATAAATAAACTAACTTAGAATTATCGTAACATTTATATACTTCTTTTCTCTGATTTGAAGTGCTACTTTTATCCTCATTTCTAAGCCGCGTTGGATAAATGCGTCTGTTAAATGAATGAATGTAAATAATTAAGCAATTAGTTAAATTTAAATCCCTGACAAAATGTGTTGATATATAAATAAAAACAATTAAACATAAAAGGCAACTCAGATACAATTAAAAAGCTAATTATATAATACGTTTTAATTATTATTATTATTATTATTAATAATAATAATAATAATAATAATAAAAAAATAATAATAATAATCATAATCATCATCATCATCATCATATGGCGGTTAATTCCGCTGTGGCGACCCCGGATTAATAAAGGGACTAATAATAATAATAATAAAATAATAATAATAATAATAATAAAATAATAATAATAAAAAAAATTTCCCCAAAATCAATTACAAGGCCAATTATAAGAAAATAGGAAAATTATATTTCTATCCTGACATTTTTGTGTATGTGCTCAAGAAGTTTAAAGGTATGTTTTTCCTACCAAGCAGGGTGATGATGCAGGCAAGGATGGCGATGAGTGCTCCGGTGCTGAGTCCTGCTGACAGCATGAAGGCCTCTGTGCCACACGACTGGGGCGTCCCATCAGGGTCGCAGTCACACACTCTAATAGACAGCGTGTTAGTGCTGCTGAGGGCAGGAGTCCCGCTGTCCACTATCAACACCGGCAGTCGATACATAGACTGATCCCTCCTCTGAAAACCACTCCGCTTCGTCAGAACAGAAGCAGTATTGTCTGCAGACAGAAAGATGAGGATCATGTAAAAAAAAAGAAGGAAAAATTATTATGAATAGCTTTTTCATGAACAAGAACAGGAGCTGAGTTTCAAGGATACTATAAACTGTCTCAATGAAATTGCATACCTTTATTGTCTCGGAGAGTGAAGTTCATGTTCCCAGCTGTCTCTGCGGTGAGGGAGAAGAAGAAGCGGTGCCCGCTGGGTGGTTCATCTTTATCCACAGCACTTATGGTTTCAATGACCTAAGACAGCGTCCAAGAGGGAGTAAAGAACAGCAAGATGAATACTCCTGTTCCTGCCTTACTACAGACAAAATAATCTGCAGCTTTCTGGCTGAAAACACTCCCCTAGTCACACCTTTACAATTATTATTTTAGATTATATCAGTAAATCTGAATGTTTTGTTAATTAGATTAATTGAGTGCTTGATATTTTGATAAACAAGTGATAATTGTTTTTAATTTTCTCAGAAAGTCTTTATAAATAGACAACTAAAGACATGACACTATAGTGGTACGTTGAATCAGAAAATAAGCCAATTAATTATGAGTAATAAAGACAATATAAACATTATTTCTGTTTGACTGAACGTACACTCTACGATAATATACAAACTCCTTTAAATAGCAGTTTCTATACCTTTCAATATGTGACTTTTACAGTTTTGTTGGTGTGAATTAATTTATTAAATCTGAATCACTCTTGACACATGGCTTACGGAGTTTTGTAATGTATTACACGTGGAAAAGATTAGATATAAGATTGCAGACAAACCAAAGACATTTAAAAAAAATTTGGAAGCCCTTTTTTGAATGTCTGAATGACCAATGATAACTGACTGGTGTGGAAGATTTCATGAAGCATAGCAATATGTGCAAAATACAATTTTTCATATTTGTGTATGTACAACACAGGTATTTATATTTCCAAAAAACTCTTTTCCAATTTTGTCTTTTTATTTATTTATTTATTTATTTATTTATTTATTTATTTATTTATTTATTTATTTATTTATTTATTTATTTGTTTGTTTGTTTGTTTGTTTGTTTGTTTGTTTGTTTGTTTGTTTATTTATTTGTCATTCAAATTTTTTTTTTTTTCAGGTTAGTCCCTTTATTGATCCAGGGTCGCCACAGCAGAATGCACCGCCAACTTATCCAGCACGTTTTTATGCAGCGGATGCCCTTCCAGCCGCAACCCATCTCTGGGAAATGTTTATTTATTTATTTATTTATTTATTTATTTATTTATTTATTTGTTTGTTTGTTTGTTTGTTTGTTTGTTTGTTTGTTTGTTTGTTTGTTTGTTTGTTTGTCTGTCTGTCTATTGAACTGATGTTTTTGACAGTATAATATGGAATAATATGGAAACAATAATATGGAAACACATTACTCTACAATTACGCATAATTATCCATTTCTAAGCAAAAACTATTCTGACCTTTTAAGTAATTTTACTAAGTATTACTACTTATTTAGCACATCATAGTAACCCAAAAATTATTACAGATGTAAAGTTTTTTTTTTTTTCCTTCAGTTTACACAAATGCATCCAGTTCTGTTTTTGGTGGTTGTTTTACAAGTCTGTTTTTCAGCATCTCTCGATCATCTCTCCATGAAAGAAACAACCCCCATATACTGTAATTAACATATAATAAATTGAATATTGAATCAACAGCTATCTTATAACGGCATAATACACCCCAAAAAAGTGGGAAGGTTATTGGTTAGCAGATAACAGCAACTATTAGCAAGTATTCCTAATAAAATGACACCAAACTTCAAAAAGAGAAAGAAGTAGAGAAGAGAAGCCAATGCTTTTCTTCAGAAGATATGCAGATGTGAATGCACAGTGGCTTTTGGAGGCGCGAGACGTTCTTTCACAGCCACTCAAGAAAGTAATAATACTGCATCACTTTGATGGCGGAAGGTTGCAACGGAATCATGGCCATTAAATTTGCAATGTTATCAGAAAAAAACTATCCACTGGTTTGTCCAATTATACCGTCCCATGACACACATTTTTGTTATCACATGTTGTTAAAACAATCACATGACTTTTGTGATGCATATGCTGGAAATTTGTTAGTTAATGTGTTACCATTGTAGTTTATGAACATTTACTGTTCATTCATTCATTTATTTTTGTTTTAGACAGTGGATGCCCTTCCAACTGCAACCCAGTACTGGAAAATGCCTATACACACTCCTTCACACACATACACACACATTCACACTTTACGGCTAATTTAGTTTATTCAGTTCACCCATAGCGCATGTCTTTGGTCTGTGGGGGAAACCCGAACACCGGAAGGAAACACCCTTCAGCTTAGACTCTATTTCAGAGGTCACATTTATTGTTATCGGATAAAAGATTTATCCTACCATTTTTAAAATCTATGTGCACATTGGCATTTCCATTAAGGATTTTTTTATTTAATATCCCAAAATGTGCATACAATAGGTGGATGGGAACAAATCTAATAGGATCCACAGTGCGCAAAACTAATGATTAAAAAAAAAAGAAAAAAATGTTATGGAAGTCAAAAGCTTCTGTCAAATTTCCAGCATTCTTCAATAGTGTGTTTAACACACTAAAGATACTCAATGGTAAACTCAACTGTAGTCCTTTACTTTTTCAACTCTCTACCATCAGCTATATTCAAGGTTGTGAACTTGGATGAGGAAAAAAAAAAACACAATTCCCAAGTTTAAATCGTGCTGAAAACAACATCAGGAGGATAGACCAAGCCAGTAAGCTATCTGTGAGAGATGATGCTCATACGGTATCCAGGGATTTAGCAAGTAGAGGGCCATCCTAGTCTAAATCTGCACAGAAACCCCCCAAAGCTGGGCAAAGTGCTGCGTTTTAGAGATGAATATCAGGGTGACCCATCAGGTGGTACGCTAAGAAGATTCTCCTGACACACTGTTGTGGCCTAATCTGCGGGCTTTGGCTGGGTTAAATACTGTGTGCACAGCTCTTCCCATGTGTCAGGCTGCAGTCAGCACAAACTCAATCTGCTTGAAAAATCTCCTAAAACCACACGCACAGGCCGAATGCAGTCGCTAACACACTCTTCTGTATCTTTTCTCCTTTCGTCCGAGGAATATGACCTTGTGCTGTTCAGCGCTTTAATTCCGCTCTCATTTATTTTTATTTAACGCCGCCCCCCATTTACGCTAAGTGAGTATTTGGCAATGGGAGCTCTGACGGATTTATCATTTATCTGTAAATATTTTTGAAACCGTAAAACGTTGCGCCATTAAAAAGCTGCATAAAAGACATAAGCAGTGCAGGATGCCTTCTCTGCGCCGAGCGTTGATTACAGTAAACTGTGACAAAATTAATTACAGATAGTCCATTAAGGCAAATGCAAAGTGTATTGATAAAGTCATTGAGGCAACGGGTTCATTTAAAATGAATAAGAACGTCTTGCCAAGGCAAAGCAGGCAAAACAAAATCCGGATTTTGCATTAACTGACTGAGGAGATATGGAAAAAGGATATGATTGAAAAAAAATAACACAAAGTGTTTAACCAAGAAGTGCATTTTATGAACAATATGGGTGATTTAAACCCTTTCCGCACTACATGTAAAATGTCTGGAGGGCATATCTCGGTCCCTCCTGACTTAACAAAAGAGAAAATCTTCACCATAGTGAGACCGCCCGTGGAGAGTTAGCTTTAAAACAGCAGTCTGTCAGGCTGCCACTGCTGACCATGTCTCTGAGGCATAAAGAAACAAGACATACTACAGACAACCTTAAAGAGATCTTTTTTAAATATTCCCCTGAGAAAACACTCTCACTCCTCGTGATCTAATCTGCTAAATCACCTGTAACAAATCATCTGGCTCATTTAGAGACCGCTGCCTCAATTCATATTAAGCTTCTATTAAATGCAAAAAGTCATATTGGGAACAAAAGAGAAACCAAGGGCACGGGGAAAAAAGAGCTTTGCATTAGGAAACGAAGGTGAAGACATACGTTTGGTGCATGTGACCCCATTACAGGCACTTGTTGGATGGGGATCTGGGGACCTTTTTCAGCAAGCCATCTGTTTTAGAGTCGGATTCAATGATGGGGAATGTTCCCTCTCAAAGCACGTACATAGGGGAAGTGTGATTATAATCGGCTAGTCATCCAGAAACTGACTTTTATCAAGATTTGAATTCATTTTCTTAAAGTTTTACATTTTTTGAGGACATGCTTTCACTAATAAAACAATACGTGAATTCATGAGAGGTTAACAATGCACGTTAACATTTTTAAAGTGTATAAATAATACAGGGTGAAACGGTGGCGCAGTGGGTAGCACAATCGCCTCAAAAGCAAGAGGGATGCTGGTTTGAGTCCCAGCTGGGTTAGTTGGCATTTCTGTGTAGAGTTTGCATGTACTTTCTGTTCACGTGGGTTTCCTCCAGGTGCTCTGGTTTACCCCACAGTCCAAAAACGGGGTGTAGGTGAATGGAATAAGATATATTGGCCGTAGTGTATATGTGTGTAAGTCTGTTTCTCAGTGTTGAGGTGCAGCTGGAAGGGCATCTGCTGCATAAAAACACATGCTGGATAAGTTGGCGGTTCATTCTGCTGTGGCGTCCCCTGATTAATAAAGGGACTAAGCCAAAAAGAAAATGAATTAATAAATAATACAATTAAAGGGTTAGTTCACCCAAAAAAATCTTAATTATTTTATTAATTACTCTCATGTCGTTCCAATCCTCTGAGAGCTTCAATAAATTTTTGGTGAAATCTGAGAGCTCTCTCATCCTCCATAGACAGCACTGGTCACAAGACATTCAAATTCAAGAAGAGGCACCAAAAATATTGTCAAAATATTCCATGTCACCTCAGTTGATCGACTATAATCATATGAAGCTTCAAGAACACTTTTCTGCGGCATGTTTACAATGCTTGTGTGTTAGGGGCCGATTACACCGAACAAACATTTCCGTTTTAAGAACGTGAGGCGCACCACACTACCTTTTTTGTTGACAAGAAAAGAAAAAGTGCTGTGTGCTTTTTATGTCGCTATGCAATGACTGAATCATCTGTGTATTATGCGAGAGTGTTGCTTTTGATATTGGTATCATTTCAACGTGAGGTGGGCAGGGCGCATAAGCAGCACGCAAAACGTTCGGGGATGTTAATAAATCATTCAAAAAAGGTGCCTCTCAATGCTACGTGTGATCAGCGCCTTAACCCTTTAACAGGCATCATAACCACCTGGTTGACCTTTTTTCCATAGGTTACCATTATCATATAGGTTATCATAATATTTATCAGATTTTTTTTAAGTAGTGCACATTAACCCTTTAATTAAATTAACCCTTGGATTAAATAATATACTGACACAACTGTGATAAATATGACATGAAGCGACGGAAAAGACATAGGTGAGCAGAGTTGTATTTACAGTTCTTGGAGCTTTGTATGATTATAGTTAAACCACTGATGTGACTTAATGTTTTGAAAATGTTTTTAGTTCCTATAAATTGAACTAACTCTTTAAGTAAGGAATAATGCACATCCATCCAGTTATCAGAACCATGATGCAAAACTTAAATGGTAATTGCTATCAACCAGTAACTAATTACACAGCATTTTACAGAGCTTTCTTCTTTTAAAATAGGTTGTTTATGTAAGCAGCTTATTGTGACCTATAGTTCCATTTTAAATGAAGTGTCTACTAGCTAGCATAAAATGAATAACAGTGTTGTGTTGCACGTGTCATCATGAAGTTACGTGTGACCTGGTTTACCAAATAAAATACAGATTTGTATAAGTGCCATAGATGGTCCCTCACCCACTAAATTTTCAATATTTACAATTACACATTTTTCATATACACTTTTGCAGCATGATTTACAGTCTATTTGTGACTTAAATAAGCCTATCATAAATAATCCGACCTTCCTGTTTTAAAAAGAAAAGCTGGCTTGCGTTATTTTCAGTGTCTTGCAGTGAGCGCTGCATCTTTATGACACTGTCCCAAGTTAAAAATAGCAGAACTACTAAAAATGTATCTTGAGACCCCTACATCCTGGCTCATTACATTGCACTGCTTGATTTTAAGAGATCTATGTCTGATCAGGATGAGGCAAACACAAAACCAAGCTAATCACACAGGGCTTCAGACCATTTGTAGACTATGCAATCCTTGTTTGGAATGATGTAATTTTTTTTTTTTACAACAGCTGAGAATGTATGAAAAAAGTGTAAGGATTTAATTTGCACTCAAAACCTGTTTTCATTTGCTCTTGAAACCTGGCAATAGGTTTACCGTCCAACTATATGCAACAATTCATTCTCCCCCCAGGTGGTTCTGAGGAGTTCATTCAAATTCAAGAGCTCCATAGTCGGTTTCAAAGGGGCCGGTTTCTTGATGGAGCAGGTGTGAAGCACTAAATACACAAATGTGCAGATGAGGTGTATGAAAACAACAAAGTGGATATACACTGGCAGATAGCAATGGAACAACGGGCTTAAAAAAAGCCCATTTCGCCTCAGACGCAAGCAGACAAACAGCATTTGCGTCTAATTTGCAAGGCACTGAAGTGACAAAGAACGTAAAAGTGCCATCACTGTTTGTTGAGGATGTGCCTCACAGCAAACCTTCTGTCTGATCAAAATTCCTCACCTAACAGCTCCAAACGCCTCATTCGCAGACTTTGACTTTTAGATTTGGTCTCCAAAAGCACTTCAGGATGTCTGAGAGCGTCTGTTCTGCAGGTATTTCGGTTTAAGGGCCGCGATAAGGACGGAGCCATCGTGCTGAGAATCACAGGAGAGATCTGTGCTATCGAGACAGCGTTTGACTATCACTGTTGCATCGCTCAAGTGCTCCCACGGCTGAAGATGTGGAAGAGAAGGCGATTCACAAGGGGAACTAAATCATTATGAAAACATACAGGCGCTTTCATCTTTATTCAGAGAAAGAGAGGCCGTTCTACTGTTCCTCGGAGAGGCTGCAAAGTAATTTAGCCTCTAATATGAGAGAGAGCTCTGAAAGTTAGAAGTGATGGAAGTCTGGGGTGTCCAAAACACATAGAGAGTGATCTAAGGGGACTTTGGTAATGCGTTTCAAGGCTGAGATAGCATTTGCGAAAAGAGCCCACCAGCACCTTTTTTTGTACTTAGGCAAAACAAACACGGTTTCCTGTGACTCTGGGACACAGGCAGGCCAGGACTAATTGTTATGGCCCAGACAATCATGCCACTACAGGGGATTGTATCTCATGCTCTGTAAACCCTGTAGCCTTGTTCTGCTCGCTCTTTGTTTTGAGAGCTCTTGTGGGAGGGATTATATTTTTTCTTAAGGAAAGGAAAAACATCCTTCATTATTCTTTCACTGCTCCCAAAAGACCTGATCAGATCAGGTCCATTTCTGATACACTAATAAAAAACAGCATTGTAATTGAATGAGTAGGAATGTCAAAACAACCCTGCCAGTGCTCGACTATTAACTCTTCTATAAACACACCATCTGTTACCAGGCGTTAGGATGTAAATGAAACATTTTCATTTGCCAAGAGTTTCTAAGGAGGCTTATTTATTGTTTAGGACGATTTATATAAACCTACATAATGAAAGTGTGAGAAAATTCCAATTAAGAATTCATATTTTGAGATAAAACATAAGAAACAATCACATGTTTTGAGATAAATTTGCAATAGTAGTCATAAATTCAAAATAATCAGAAAAGTCACAGTCAAAATAGTCAGACCTAGTTGAACCATGATAATGTATGTGAAGTCCTGACTGGCTCCGTTTACATGGACATCAGTGATCAGATTATTTGCCTTAATCTGAATAAGACAATGATATGATTAAGGTTATATCAGTTGCTTTTTGAATGTTCCTTTCATGATTCCATTTTACATGTTATAGCACATAATTCGATGAACGTCATTGTGTTACCGAAGTTTCATGTAATTTTGGGTGTTTCATTTTTAATTCATTGACTTTAACTGTAGTTTGACACTTTCACTTTTATTTAGGAAAAGTCTGTACTACACTTTTATAATGCGACTAAAAACGGAAAACTACACGTCTTAATTTGATTTCTGTTCAGTTTGATTATGACTTTAGTCAGATTAAGGTATTCAAACATCGCTATTTAACATGGTAGACTCTTAATCAGAGTATTGTCTTAATCGTATTAAAATCAAATTATTGGTGTCCATGTACACGTACTCACTGTGAGATGGTCAATATATAAAGCAAAAGTACAAGAAATTGGGTGACAACTGTTTGTTGAAATCCAAAATTAATTGCAAATATGGAGTTACAATTGTAAGTTAAAGGTAAATTATGATGTAATTAGGAAGTTGTAATTATGATAACTATGAGATATGAAGTAGCAAATAATAAATAAATTTGCAGATATGAAACCCCACATTATGAGATCTTAAAGCACAGTTGAGTGTTTTTTTTTCAAGTCATATTTTCTTCTTTAATCTAAAGTGCACTATAAAATATGATTATATGATCGTGACTGCATATGTTTTTAGGTCATTGTACCTTAATAAAATAAGTCAATCATGTTCTAACTTAATATTATAAGATTTGCAAGCTGTTTTAAAACAGAATAACATAATCTAAGTTCAATGGAGCTTAAAAAAATTAAGGCAACCAGGATTTATTTACAGTGTGGGAACAGATTTTAATAATTTTTAGCTAATTCTAGCTAAAATTAATGACAAATAAATTGCAATTAGGTATTTATAATGGGATATTTTACTCCCCAAAGTTACCTTATCTTTTATTCCCCCTCAAGTGGTTTTAAGCTTTTATATTATATTGTTCCCATTATTTTATATTCTAAATTTTCATATTACTTTATTACATATTTTATTTTCAATGTTCACATTCATTTATGTACGTCAATGGGTTCCAGCAACAAACATTTTGCAAAATATCTTCTTTTGTGTTCAACAGAAGAAGGAAACACAAATAGCTTTTGAATAGAAGGGTGAGTAAATTATAAGAGAATTTTCATTTTTGTGTGTACTATCCGTTTATCCGTAATATTCTAGTAGAAAATAACAACATAAAAATGCCATCCCATGTAGGTTTAAAAGGGGTACAGAAGTAATGCAGCGGATGCTCCCAGAAGGAAATGCACCTCTAGTTAAGTAGAATCAGTCATGTTTTCACCACAGTGTTGGTCCTCTGACATTACCCAGTGCTTTCTAAATCAATGGTGCATCATGTCACAAATTTTCTGGCTTTTATCATTCCCATTAGGACAGAACAAAGTCTTCCTCTGTGCACTCCTAGTGAGAGTTTAGTATGTGGCATCCGTAATGCCCTTTATACCACATTCATCTTAGTAATGACGTTCTGACAAACACTGGAATATGAATGTGACAGAGAATGTGTTTGAATCAGGGCATGTTGCTGACTCGAAAATGAGGAATGCGTTGCTTTGCTTGTGTTTGTGCTCTGCAATTGCCTGCTGCAGGACCTCACATTTGGCTACTTGACACAATGCCACGCTCCCCAACAAACCAATTTCATGCCACAGTCACCTCTGTCTCATTTGCATCGGTGTAAAGCTTTTTCTGCATGAGCGCACAATGTTTTGATCCCCTGATTAGAGTGATCTGCAGCAGAAAGCCACCAGAATCCCATGTTATCATTTTGTCCATCTGCGGCTCTCTCTGCTCTTTACTGGCTATGGATCAGTACTGATCATTTCTGGATGAGGCTCTGATTAAGGATATCAAAACACTGCGTATACATTTAAATTAAAGGAAGATAAAAGACGATGTATTATATCCTTGGTTTAAAGGAGCTTAAATGTGCAGAGGACCCAAAAATTAAAATTGGCTGGTAATTTTCTTTCATGTCATTCATTTTCTTTTTCTTCAATAGAACACTTTAAAGAAGATTTTTAGCTGAACATGTGATTTGTACAATTAAAGTCAATGGCTACTGACACTTTACTAGTCAAGAAACATATAAAGGCAAAACAAAAGTAATTCATATAGCTCCTGACAATACATCTTTTCCGAGGACTGAAGGCCAATAACTTGCATTTTATTAATCTCAAATCATCAAAAAGAAAGAAAAACGTGTCACAATCACCAGCGATCTAATCTAATCATGCAGATCGCTGGTAGACACGTAGATCACTATGGACTACAAATCCTACATTACATGGACTACAAGTTCCAGTCATACACACAATGATGGTTTGTTCTGTAGACCATCGAAAAAAATTGCTTAAAGGGGCTAATAATTTTGACTTTAAAATTTAAAAAAAAAAATTCAAAACAGCTTTTTCTCTAGCCGAAATAAACCAAAAAAAAGACTTTCTATAGAAGAAAAAAAAAACATCATTTGGGAAATATAAAAAAAAAATAAATAAATAAAGGGGGCTATTAATTCTGACTTTAACTGTATATACACAGCACACACAAACACTTAATTGCTGAGTCTTGTTTTTAACCTGTAACTACCACAAAGCATTTCTTCTTTGCCGTGTTTGATCCTCTGCTTTGTTTATTGATTTTGATGTTAGCCGCCTGAACTGACCTCTTTGTCTGTTTTTGACTTCTCTTTTAGATTGCCCGCATAATACTGCTTGCTCCTGTGATCAACCCTTGCCAGTCGGACCTTTCCTTGTATTATAAAGACACTGCTATTGGATCCTCACCTTCGTTGTTACATCCGTATTGTTACAGAAAGTAACAATAATAAAAAAAGAAAAACTGATATCTAAATTTTATTTTAAAACCATTTTTTATTTTTTTGGCTGAATTACTCTTTTAACCTACAACACAGTACAGACAGTACCTAATATTAATGAACTACATGATGAATCCATTTCTCTTGAATTGCTTTCAAAATTGGTTCACAGAAAATTTATGCTGAGAAGTTAATGATATTTTTTGTTTATCGCACTACATGAAATCAAGTTTTAAACACATTTTTTTATAAAAACCTTTCTTGAAATAAAATAAAAAGCCACAACACAGTACCTGTCCTGGTCCAACGCTTTCACACAGGAACGTCTCGTATTCTATGGCAAAGACTGGTGCGTTGTCATTAATGTCCATAACTGTAATCAGAGCCACTCCTTTCCCCACCTGTGATGGATCCACTAAAATCACAGAAAAGAGAAAAAGAAAATGAATGCATGGGGGCTAATATATGGAAGAAGAAAAAACATGAGGACACAAACACATTTGTTTCAATATGTTTCATTTATTTAAATGTGTTGCATTATTTAATAGGTTACATTCATTTAAATATGTTCCATGTCATCTTTCTGGCCGCAGTCACCGTTGGTTTGCTCACTGGAGGCATTAAATCATCATTTTCTTTAATTTAGCATTGAAATTATTTGTATTATGAAAAGACATGCTGTGAAAAGTGTTGCTGTGAATTGGTTAAAAATTATCATTTAAATAAAACCTTGAAAAAAACTCAAATTAATAATACAAAAAAGAAAAAAAAGTTTAAGATACCATATTATGCTTTTTACAAAATTAATTAGAATTTATACTTTATTTTAATGTTGTACTGTATATTGCTTTTTACAATTCAATTTCCTGTTTCTGCTGCAGTGTTTTAAAGCACAAAGTCCAATACAAAGATAATTCTTTTCTATATTATTTTTATTGGGCAGCGCAGTGTTTATAGCGCTGTCGTCTGACATCAAAAAGGTCACTGGTTTGAGCCTCGGCTGGGTCAGTTGACATTTCTGTGTGGAGTTTTCATGTTCTCCCCATGTTCACGTGGATTTCCTCCGGGTGCTCCGGTTTCCCCCACAAGTCCAAAGACATGCGCTATAGGTGAATTGGGCTAAAAATGGTCAGATATGTATATGTGTGAATGAGAGTGTATTGACGTTTTCCAGTGATGGGTTTTAGCTAAAGGCTTGATTAATAAAGGGACTAAGCCAAAAAGAAAATAAATGAATGAATGATTATTATAATTTTCTTTAACAAACAGAGTTACGACCCAATAGTTAATGTCTTTTTTTTAATGAGGTCAGCAGTTAAGTTTGTCCTTAATTTACCCAAATATGCACTGTTTTTGAATTCCATCCATACCCTCAATTAATTAATTCATACCCTTGACAAAGAGCTTGATAAATTTGCTGCGTTGTGTTAGCAGTACTGTATGTAGTCAAAATACTCAAGAGATGCACGGATCTAATATACTAGTAGACATACGATTTATTACAAAACTGTTAACATTCACATTCATATTCAATATTATGCACTCTTTTAATGCAAAAATTTGAAACACATGCAGATGTTTGTTTAATACTGCTGAAGTAAAGCCTCATTCACACTAAGAGTGACTCCCAGCGGCAAAGCAACAAGCGATCATTTATTTGATCATTTATTTTATTTGAGCAAGCGACTTCTAGCAATCTCCATCTATGTAAGCAAAAGCAACTGATGGTGACCAAATGGATGTGTCCAGTGATGAAACAAAGTTGAGAATCCTTCAACTTTATGCAAATGAAGAGCAACTTTCTTGAGTGACAGCTAATGAGAGCACTAGTAAAGCTCAAGTGATCAGCTCGCTCAGAGGCTGGTTGTATTCTCCACACACTGTAGACCTAAACAGACCTGCGATTGCAACAGGTTGCCACCCAGAGCGACAGACAGCTACAAAGTCCCTGCTAGTGTGAATGGGGCATAACACATTCTGCAAGGTTCAAGGCTCCACCCTTTCCAAAAAAAAGGGTGGGGAACAGCAAAGCGCAATATGACAATTATTAGTATTAAAATGCCCAATGCTCATCATGTATCAACATGTAATAAAGGTAGAAAATGGATTGTGGGAGGATGCTGTAGCAGTTGTCGCATGAGTGAGCGAATCAGTCGTTTAACTACTCTTTAGTTGTGATTGACAAGATTAGATGAACATAAACCTCCTGAACTTTTCTTTAGAGCTTCACTTAAAAATTCCCATTGATGTTCTTACAAGTGATTGCAAATGTGCTCCTCAAAGTGTAGCTGCCTAAACTTTGCTCACTTGCTCCGTTTTATGCTGAAAAACAAGCAATTACATCAGAAGCTGGAGTTACATTAGCAATTTGACCCTCTGTAAACATAAAGAGATGAAGCCGCGGAGAAAATCTTTAGACGTGAAAGTCACCACTATTGATGTACTGTAGCAGAAAAACCATAGAATTAGCTGCCTTTTTTATAGTTGTTGTTGTTGCTCACTGTTTCCATGCGTGCCGAGAGTCATAAAAAGGACTCCATGAAATTTACTGCTGCAATACATGCAATGGAATTTTATGTGACTTTGAATCAAATTTGAGCTGTCAAAATAAACAGCTCAAGCGCAATATCATCCCATTTGTCAGCAATCAGATCCAAAACAGGCCTTTATAGTGCGACTCGGGTGCATACGCGTCTTAAGCATCAATCTGTTTCATGCTTTGGGTCTACTTTTAGCAAATAAGGTGATATTTTCAGCCAGCAGGAATGATGCACTTGGCAATCAACAAATTAACAGACTGCACAAGGGCGTGGGGTTATTTTTGTTGTGTAACTATGCGATGTAGATATCTCAAATGGTGTTGGCGCTTAAGCACAAGCCAACAGCAAACACCTGTTGAGGGCACACAGCCTCTAGTCAACCAGAACAGATGCATCTGTTGGTATCCTCTGAGTGGGCCGACTGCTGTTTGCTAGTACATCGACTGCATGCTCACAATGCACTACAAAAACCAATTAAGAGCATTTCAGTGGTGCGCTAATCGACAAAATCTCGACACGTTTTTGCAAGCTGTCCTGTCATTACGAGCTTTCCATTATTTTGGCAGCGGTGATGATATCTGGGGGCACCGAGGAGGACGAAATGCGGTCATGGTCTTCAGCCAAATGAGTTGATGGAGAGCAAAAATAAATCTATTCTGCAGGTGTGAACACGCACTAGCAGTCGGCTGGAAAAATGCTGGCTCATTCGAAGTTGATTTCCATTGAAAAACGCTGTGATTTATTGTACGCACCGCACTAGTTTGACTATTTACGTGGCTAGCAGAATTCAGCCCAACTGCCTAATCTGGTTTGGGGAAAACGCATATCCCAACAAAACCGCTCTAGTAAATATATGACTCACGCCTCCCAGTATCTTCAGCTGAAGATATATAGAGCCCATCTGCCTCCGCTGCCATACACACCTGCACGAAACATGCTGAGTCGCAGGCGGGGACAGAGAAACACAGCTAATTCATCTATTAATTTGACTTTTTAGAGGATGAGGGATCTACTGTGAATTAAATCCAGGCAGACTGCCATCGCCGGATAACTGGCTTTACAATGCTCTGAACAATAAAACGGGTGATAAGTTACCTCAGCGTCCATGGCATGGACAGTGGCTGTTAAGCACATTGTGGTGGCGGTGGCTGTAATGTCACAACTGACGCCCCTGGGCACAGGCTCATAATTCGCCATGTTAAGTGCAGTCACAAATGTAACAGCGCTGCACTTTTTTTTTTTTTGACCAATGAATTTCAAAGACCTTTCAAAAAGACCTTGTGGGTCCTTTGTGTTTACTACCTAATGTTTTAGGGAATTATTTAAGAACTCATTTCAGATTTATTGTAGATTAATTGTAGCAAGTGTGAGATGGTAATTATTTTAATGTAATGGAGAATTATGCATAAATGGCTGATGTTACAAGCAGGGATGGGCAAAAACACAACAACAAATACCTCCATTTTAAGCATATCAAAATAAACTGCAAAATACAGCAGCCACAAAATGTATCAAAATTAAAATACTGTTTTCAAGGGAGCATGAAATGTCTTCGCAATAGGCCTATTCAATAAATCCCTTCTCTGCACTTCATTCACCTCTACTGTACATGAGGAGGTATTCATAATATTGTAACTTGTGTTTCTTTTTGATTTTAGTATAGATTTTGTACAGATTACATACAGAAAGTACTGTCTTGAACAAGATTTCTTTGATCACCATACTGTAAAACCCAAAAAGTTAAGGTAACTCAAACCATTTGAGGAAACCAATTGCAACCCTTGGTTTATTTAACAAATCTACACATGTCTTTCATGTGTTTCCCTAATTGTTTAGCACTCAATAAAAGTTTTTGGTGTAAATGATTTTTACACTTCCATTCTACAATGATTATTTACAATTCTAAAACATCTAATGAAATTTCTATATTTTTGCAATACAATTTTTATTGCAATCAATCAACCAATCAATCAATCAATCAATCAATCAATCAATCAATCAATCAATCAATCAATCAATCAATCAAGCAAGCAAGCAATCAATCAATCAATCAATCAATCAAGCAATTTAGTAAATAAATAGCATTAACACAACTCTTTTTTTGTGTGTGTGTGCCAATATTGAGCAGTCCTACAGCAATAAGTTGTAAGACTTTATTTCGATGGTATTTTAAGGTATATTATATAACAGATTTCTTATTGAGTTATTGAGGCCTAAGATACAAGGAGATTATTTTATCATATTTCTATGCTTTGCAATCAATCAATCAATCAATCCATCCATCCATCCATCCATCCATCCATCCATCCATCCATCCATCCATCCATCCATCCATCCATCCATCCATCCATCCATCAATCAATCAATCAATCAATCAATCAATCAATCAATCAATCAATCAATCAATCAATCAATCAATCAATCAATCAATCAATCAATTTAGTACATAAATAAGATTATCATAACATTTCTATTGTGCAGTCCTATACAAATAATTGGTAACACTTTATTTTGATTGTCCTTATTGCACATTTTGTTGACTAAAAGTTGCATTGCAACTACATGCCAGTTACTTCTCATTTGAGCATTTGTAGACTGTCGGCTAAATATCTGCTGATACTGCCCCTTCAACATTTAACTGACTATAAGAAACTTACACTAACCCTAACCACAACCTAACAGTCCACTTATAATCTATTGAGAATTAGTCGGCATGTAGAACGTGGGCAATGTAACTTAAATTCAACAAAATGCGTTAAAGGGACCATCAAAATAAAGTGATAACCAATAATTTTCTGAATTAACAATTTCTTTATAATACAGTCAGTTCTCCTGACTGACGGCTATTTATGTCACCAAACCGCACATTAATATAGATTATACAATCTCATTTATGGTCATTAGACAACAGCTTTGAAGTGAATTTGCACACATAGTAATTTTAGCCTGATTGAACCTTTCAAATGTGGCTGCACTTAAAATTTAAAATATCCATTTTCCAAAAATTGAAATTTGCTACTTTATGATTTTCAGGGCCATTAACACCTTTCCCAACATCTGCTAAAGACAAATGACTTTGAGGCTACCTTTTGTTAGCTAGCAATCCCCTGTCTCATTCTTACAGACAAATAGAAGAGGACATTTCAATCTTCTCTGCCAAAAGCCATTTCAGAGACGGTAGATGCCTCTGACAATGACTGATCGTCTATGAGGACGAACCTACAAACTTTGGTAAAGTGCATCCACGTTTATGGATATGGGTTAAAAAATGTAGCCACATGATGGATATTATTCCCCTCCATCACTCAAGTCAATATGGTTATGGCTGTCTGTGCGAGGACTGCGGGGGATCTGTGAAAACAGATGCACTTGAGTGAAGGTCACGGTGAAAATCAGCATCAGAAGTTGGGTGGGAGAGGAAGCTGCGGTTCTGGCCATCGGCTACAATCAGGACGGGACTCCATCAAACTACACGCTTTCTGGAGGTGCCAATGGACAGCGGTCACCTCAGCGGTGCAGCATCTGTTTCCAACCTGGCGAGAGCACTCGCATTCGCACACTCTAAACGCTTAAACTATATCTGCCATACAGCAAGACAATCATATGCACACAGGACCCAGTTTTAATAGCCTTTCTTAAGAATGTATATATTTTATGTGGTATTGTCACTGTCTGTTTATAACAATGTGATTATATGAGATGGTCTATTGTTTCTAGCAATGACTCACTTCAGCACTTATTTACAGTGGCTGCCAAACTTTCTGTGAGCTCATCTAGCATTCAGGAGCAAACCATGATAATATTAAACACAAATATTTTAGTCTTTTTCCTTTGGATTACTGGAATACCACCACCACCACCAACAGCAACAACAACAACAACAACGACTACTACTACTACTACTACTACTACTACTAATAATAATAATAATAATAATATGATGATGATGATGATGATGGTGATGTTAACAATAACAATGCTTCTTGTTTGCTTGTTTGCTTGATTTGAATGCCAAATTTGTACTTCCTGCATATATTTAAATACAATAAAATAAAACAATAAAAGAATAATGAAATAAATAATGAAATAAAATAATAAAACAAAATAACAAAATAAAATAAAATAAAAGATAAAATAAAATAAATAATAATAAAAACATTAAATTAAATTAAATACTAAAACAAAATAAAATACCCTAACATATCAAAATAAAATAACAAAATAAAATAAAATAAAATAAAATAAAATAATGAAACAAAAAAATACAATGAATAATGAAACAAAATTACAAAATAAAATAAATTAATAAAATAAAATAACAATATAAAATAAAT
This sequence comes from Danio rerio, assembly GCF_052040795.2. NCBI lineage: Eukaryota > Metazoa > Chordata > Actinopteri > Cypriniformes > Danionidae > Danio > Danio rerio. The sequence continues at coordinate 30,745,144 of NC_141022.1, read as the reverse complement.
AATTGTATTAATTATTATTATTATTATTATTATTATTATTATTATTATTATTATTATTATTATTATTATTATTATTATTACTCTGTTAATTAATTAATTAACAGAGTATTAATCAAAACTATGATTCAAGATTGACATGTATCTTTTTAATGTGTGTGAAGTTACTGGATAATGGATGGGGGTGCTGACCTAAAAAAGGTTTCGAAACCATTGGATTTAAATATTGATCACTCCAGAGCAGGGCTAACCGTCAAGCGGCCTTGGGATAATGATATTCATTGGGAAATTAAAGGCTCCAATTTTATGAAGGATTTTATCCAAATAGAATTTAACTTAAGAAAAAATTAAACACAGCTGCTGTAAAAAAAAAAGAAAAGAAAAGAAAGTAAAGCAATCTGAGAAGTATCTTTCAATAAAAGTGGCTGTCTGAATGGCTCCATTATCAAGTTCACATCAAGCAGTGTCAATTTCCATAATACCCAGACCTTGTTCAGAGACCATAAACATAAATCAGGCCAGCTTCATATTTTGTGTTTCATTCATTGTTTCAGCCAAGATAGATAATTACTCTCAGTGTGACCTTCACAAAATTTCATAAGACCTTCAAACTATAACAGCAACCATATAAATTAGCTCCATAATTGCACACAAACTAATCGGAGGTCACTCACTGCTTTCAATAGCCAAGATGGTGATGTTATGAACGGCGTTTGCTTCTCTGTCTAATGGCTTTGCAGTGCTGATGACTCCTGTTGTTGACTCGATGTTGAAAAACCTCTCCAAGTCTGTATTTCTGTCGATTGAATACCTAAAAAAAAAAGTTTTAATGAATTTCAGGCTTTGACTTTTAAATGAATTCTATAGATATGACCTAAAGCCACAGCCCCAACAGCGATCATTATTTTCTGCGGCTCATAGGCACAGAACTACTTAATTATGAGCATTTGTCTTCCAGCACAAAACACCTGAGCCTCACAACTCATTTACAGTCAGCATTTGCATCCACTCCCACATAAACAAATGCAGTCATTTCATGCAATAATAACAGCACTAATGATGTGCATATGTGTTATCTTTTACAAAAATGTGTGGTTATGCGATATCAGTGAAATCAGATAGCATTTGACCCAGTTAAATGCGTACATGTAGCTGTGCTAAAGACACAGTGCAAAAACATTTCCTTTATTTGCATGTGGAAAATGTGATTTATTTTTGGGTTATACTTTATTTTAAGTGTCCTTGTTATGATGTAACTACACTGTAAAAGAATCCCAGAATTGCACATCGTTACTGAAATTTTTTCACAGTAAATTACATTAGTATTACTTTAAAGGATTTTACTGTGAATTTTTTTGTTTTCAGACTTTTATTGTGAAATTAAGGCAGGGATCATGATTACAGCAAATTACTGTAAAAAAGGCTATATCTTCTGCACGTTAGTTATAGGAATTCCAATACTCTTTAATTTATTCAACATAAAAACTAACACACATGTATTTTGGTACAGGCACTTTTTTTTGTGATATTTAGAAATCTTTACAGAATTATTCTTATTATGAACTACCTCACAGTAATTTATTGTAAATTTAATCTAGTATCTTCATTTAACTACTGAGTAATATTAATTAACTACATGTATAAATACATGAATAAATACAATAATAAATAAATGGAACTTGTGTAATAAGGACACTTATACACAATAAAGCGTTACACTTTTTATTTAAATGACATGTTAATTAATAATAATGAATTTTTATTCTAATTTTCTAGTGAAAAAATATAATATAATATAATATAATATTATATAATATAATATAATATAATATAATATAATATAATATAATATAATATAATATAATATAATATAATCAGAAGTAAAATTAAAGACATTTCTGATCAAATAAATGTATCCCTGGTGAGCAAAAAGAGACTTATTAAATAACAAGTCCCCAACTTTAGAATTCATTTTGCACAAATAAGTGGGATAAGATCTCTATCCGTAGACATATTAGAGCACAAAAGGAAAATGCAATCCAGCTAAAGACTATAGTGATATTATCTCAACACAAAAACCAGGTCTTATATTTTTATTAAGGTTTAAAGCTTTAATTAAAAACTGCTGTAGTCTTTCTCGAGATGTAATCTAGCCTTCATAAAAACATTATCGCTACGGTGTAAAGTGATTCCATTAGGTCATGGCCTACCTAATGGGGCTGTTGGTGGTGTCTGGGTCCATAGCAGAGACGGTTCCTATCATCGTTCCCACTTTAGCAGCTTCAGAGACGACCATTTTACTGAGCGGAGAGGAGAAGACAGGAGGCTCATCTACATTCTCCACAGTCAGTCTCACCATTGCCGTATCGCTGAACGGTCCTTGAGACAAGAACCGTGGGTCTATGTTCCTGTTGGATGCCTCAATTTTGAGAGTGTAGCTTGACTTTGTTTCAAAGTCAAGATTCTGAGGTAAAAAGCACAAAAGGAGGGAGAGAGAGATGAGAAAAAGGAATGAAGAAATCGTTTTGAACTTACAAATAAGGGCAGAGAATATGTGGTAACTCTGAAACACAGTTTGAAATCGAATCGCGTGATGCGCGTGCGTATATAATGCATCCAAAAACACTTTGATTCTCTTCTTTTAACTCTCATATTTCATTGAAGTATTGCTATCGATTGACAGGATAGAAAAGAACAGTGTCAAAGCTGTACATTGATTTTAAGACAGAGATACATGATGCTGAAAATGTCTTGTGGAATACTTTCTCATATAGTAATTTATCACCGCTGTCTGCTGTAATATGCAGTGCATTGAAAACTACCTTCCGAGCCTCCTTCATATCACTGACAATACATAACTTCCCTGAGGGTGAGACAAAGCCAGATCCAGCACTTGTGAGCGTTTAACTGTGGCTTTAAAATGAGAAGTCAGAGGCAGTTTACTGGCAGGTATATCCTACAGTACATATCGTTTCCCTGGAAACCATAGTGAAAATACTTAACACTACACAGTATTTACAACATACAGGTTTGCTGAGAGATTGCATTGGTTGAAATTGCATATGTTATGCAAAACCTTTGATATAAATATTTTAATCTCAGTTTTCTGTTTGAATGTCAAGGGATAAAACCAAAGCGAAAGTGTTAAAAAAAAATCCATATAGTTCAAAAAGATGCAAAAGTCTGATGTGCACAAACATATTCACACATATTTATTTATGACTACACTGTAAAAACAAAATCTGTCATTTTACGATAGGGTGCCAGAAATAAAACGCAAAATAATGGCTGTTGAATTACAGAAATGTACCTTAGAATAGGGGACATTAAATTGCAGACATTTACCATAGATTAAAGAAATATAAATTGCAGTAATTTACCTAAGAATAACGGAAAAAAACATAAAATAACGGCTGTCAAATTTCAGAAATTTACTGTAGAATAGCAGACATTAAATTACAGAAATTTACTGTAAAACAACAGCTGTCAAATTACAGAAATTTACCGAAGAATATCGGACATTAAATTACAGAAATTTACCTTAGAATAACGGACGTTAAATTACAGAAATTTACTGTAGAATAGCGGACATTTAATTACAAAAACTTACCTTAAAATAATAACTGTCAATTTACAGAAATTTACCGTAGAATATCGGACATTAAATTACAAAATTTTACCTTAGAATAACAAATGTTAAATTACAGAAATGTACAGTAGAATAGCAGACATTAAATTACAGAAATTTACAGTAAAATAACGGCTGTCAAATTACAGAAATTTACTGTAGATTAACAGAATATAAATTACAGAAATTTACCTTAGAATAATGGACATTAAATTACAGAAATTTACCGTAGAACAGCAGACATTAAATTACAGAAATTTACTGTAAAATAACGGCTGTCAAATCACAGAAATTTACCAAAGAATAACGGACATTAAATTACAGAAATTTACCTTAGAATAACGGACGTTAAATTACAGAAATTTACTGTAGAATAGCGGACATTTAATTACAAAAACTTACCTTAAAATAATAACTGTCAATTTACAGAAATTTACCGTAGAATATCGGACATTAAATTACAAAATTTTACCTTAGAATAACAAATGTTAAATTACAGAAATGTACAGTAGAATAGCAGACATTAAATTACAGAAATTTACAGTAAAATAACGGCTGTCAAATTACAGAAATTTACTGTAGATTAACAGAATATAAATTACAGAAATTTACCTTAGAATAATGGACATTAAATTACAGAAATTTACCGTAGAACAGCAGACATTAAATTACAGAAATTTACTGTAAAATAACGGCTGTCAAATCACAGAAATTTACCAAAGAATAACGGACATTAAATTACAGAAATTTACCTTAGAATAACGGATGCTAAATTACAGAAATTTACTGGAGATTAGCGGACATTAAATTACAAAAACTTACCTTAAAATAATGACTGTCAATTTACAGAAATTTACCATAGAATATCGGACATTAAACTACAAAATCTTACCTTAGAATAACAGATGTTAAATTACAGAAATTTACGGTAAAATAGCAGACATTATATTGCAGAAATTTTACGTAAAATAACGGCTGTCAAATTACAGAAATTTACCGCAGAAAAACAGACATTCAATTACAGAAATTTACCTAAAAATAACGAATGTTAAATTACAGAAATTTACCTTACAATGTTTCAGCTGCATGAAATAGAAGCTATTTCTAAAATGTAAATTCCAGGTGTTGATTAGGACAAAATCTCCTTTTAATATGGAAAATGTTCCTTCTATTGCCACTGCTTTTATTTAAAACATGACTAAAATCAGCCTTTAGGCTCAATAGTAAGGCTCTCGCCTGTTGGTGTTGTCGATCTGGAAACCTGCGCTTGCATGTGTTTTAAACGAGGAGAGCAATGTCTAGTTCAACTACTTGGTGTCAAACTTACATACTGCACCTTTAAGTTAATCTGGTTAACTAGGCAAGTTAGGTTATTTAGAAAAGTCTTTGGATAACAGGGAATAGTTCTGTCACTAATCAAAATTAATACATTTACATCTACTAATATTGATACTACTACATAATCTATATGATCAATTAAGTCAAATCAATCCAGTCCAAAAATAATAGTTTCTCCAGAAGAAAAAAAAAAAATCTATAAAAAGGAACTACTGTGAACATTTTATATGTTCTGTTAATTCTCACTTGCGGGAAATATATGCTTGCAGGAAAAAAGACTCAACTCCCTCCCAGCTCTACCTCCTCTACTCCCACCCCTAGCTACTATAAACACAAAGTAAAGACTCCTTCTAACCCCCTCCCCCAGCCCTTGAACATTGCATATCCCATACTTCAATCCACTCTTTTCTGATCTTTTGCACAACTACATATTACCCTACTTTTTCTAGATATTTTGGTGTTCTATACTGAAATGTCATATTTTGTATTGATAATTCATTTTGTCTTACTCTCAGTAGGGTTACTTATCTTAGTTAACACTGCTATGGGTTTCAGCAGTGACTGACCTACATGGTAATACAGGTTGAAGAACATGTTGGCAAGATATGCTTGAGTAAAAACACATTGACACTATGATGGTAAAAAAAGAAACACTGGAGCTGGGTCAGAATTTAAACTTGAGACCAAAAATAACACCGAAATGAATATAAATGTCCTTCCTATTCAAGGAATGGGTACAAAAAATCCCTGCAAATCAGAGTTTCTTCCTTTATAACATATGGTAAACAAGCAAGGGAGTCGGAAAGGTGTAAGGTGGGTCAAAGTATTTGAGGAGCATGATTGCCTTTGGGAAGAAAGTGTTCTTGGGTCTGGTGGATCAGGAATGTTTGCTCCTGAGGCTTCTCCCAGAAGGAAGCAGGGCAGAAAAAAAAGCTGAAGGCCAAAGCATTGTCCTTCACGCTGTTTCTGACTTTCTTTAGACACTGCTTGGGGGAAGTAACACGCTGAGCAGCCTGCACTGTAGGGGCTTCCAGCGAGAGGAAAAACAGTTTCCAAACACTGTTGAATTTCCTGAAGTCAACAATTATCTCTTTTGTCTTGTTGACATTAAGAGATAGTTGTTGACTCCGCAACATTTTTCTTGGTCTCTCATCTCCTCTCTGCATGCCATCACATCATTGTTGTTGATGAGCCTTAGCACTGCGATGTCATCTCTAAAGTTGATGATATGGTTGCCGGGGTGCCTGGCAACCAGGCTCAGAATCAACAGTGAAAACAATAGAAAGCTGAGGACATGGCCCTGGGGGACACCAGTAGTCAGGGTGACAATTTGTGTGGTCTGGTCATGGCTCCTGACTGCCGGAGGTCTGTTTGTCCAGTAAAAAAAGGATCAAACATATTGCAACTCGTAGATTTAATTCAAGAAGCTTCCTATCCATTTTCATTCATTTATGCAGGCCTGGATTGGCTAATTGGAAGGACCGGGAGAAATCCGTTTTTTTTTTTTTGGCGCAAGGGCCGGTGTCCTTGTACGTAGCTGCCTATACACAGGTGTTACACTTTTTATTTATTTATTTATTTATTTATTTATTTATTTATTTTACCATAGCCTCACGCCTCACTCATGTATTCATTTTTTTTTTTTTTTTTTTTACCACAACTCCACTCTTTTTATTTATTTTCTCGCAGCCCCATGAGCAGGCCCCGTAATGTTACCAAGCACCAGTTATGAGCCTAACACACCAATGGGCAGGTAGGATTGTCATTGAGGGCATATAAGAATTCAAATAAGTGTTATTAATGAATATTACACTTCCTCATTGAAAAATTTCCTGAAACAATAAATGAAATCAGATGATTCACTTTATTAATAAATCTGACTTGATTAAAAAGCTAAAAAAAGGGATAAAAAGATGGAGCCATCACTAGAAAATGATATTGTGGTTAAAAAAGTCTGGCAGATAACTGTGCAATTCTATTTTTATTCTTTATTTGTGTTTAAGGATATTAAGCACATGGATGAACAATTTTGCACACAATATATATTCAGATGTTGCAGAAAAGGACATTGTTATGTTTAAGAATAGTGTTGGAGAAGTACCCTTTAATGTTCTAAAATTAAAAAAAAAATACTTGAAGTTATAAAGCAACTATTTCATCAAAAAAGTCATGATAGTGTCATTAGAGAAAGTTCAATATATTTTATTGACATACATCATATTTGTATTTATTTGATTTTTATTTTTCATTTCAAAGTTTGGATAAATATGAGCACTAATTCAACAGATTCTGATACTGTTACACATTACATTGTATTAACTGTTCAGATAAATCTTCACTATGAAGCAACACTTAGGCTACTGTATTTGCACTGAATTGAAAAAGATGTTATTTAAATATAGTCAGTCGTTAACTAAAGTGGGCGGTCTAAGGCTTGAAACTCCAAGGCTGAAAAGGGGTCCCACTCCGGCCCTGCATTGATTAATTTTTGTTTTAACTTAGTCCCTTTATTAAATAAGGGGTCGCCACAGCAGAATGACCTCCAACTTATCCAGCATACCTTTTACGCAGCTGATGCTCTTCCAGCTGCAACCCAACACCAGGAAACACCTATACATTCTGACATTTTCACACATACCTTACGGCCAATTTAGCTTACCCAATTCACCTATACCACATGTCTTTGGACTGTGGGGGAAACCGGAGAACCCAGAGGAAACCCATGCGAACATGGGGAGAACATGCAAACTCCACACTAAAATGTTAACTGACCCAATCGGGGTTCAAACCAGAGACTTTCTTGCTGTGAGGCGATCTTGCTACCCACTGCACCACCGTGCTGCCCCTATATGCATTTTATAATAAAAATTTTAAATATCAAATCAATCATCTCACTGTTATTCAGAATGGATAGTTTTGCCTGTAAGCGAAATGTCAGAGGTCAAGTGCAGGTGGGCTGGAGGTTGTTATAAGGGTCACGACCAGTCGATAACAGCGCTTCATAACTATGGATGTAAGAGCAGAGTACACTAACCATTAGGACTTGTTAACATCGAATTCTTACAGTACGTGCTTTAACTTTGTCAAAACCTCAAAGCTGTCTCATATTTGAGATGATCCCAGTGGTTGTTAGATCAACCTCTGACAGCATCAGAAGATACACGCATTTCACATCTACCACATTTTCTTATCGCGCTCCCTTCGCAGGCATGAAAAATTTATCGCCTTCGCTTATTTGCAGTCATAGCAATGAGGCTGAAAGTACATATAAGGTTCGGGCTGTCTCTGGCCTACCTTCTGCAGAGTTATGACTCCTTCCTGGGTATCTTTGTCTGTTGTGACCCTGAACACCCCAAGGCCGTCGCCCTCTATAATTCTGTAGTCCATCTCAGCATTTGGTCCGATGTCAGAATCCAAGGCTTTTATCTTGGCCACCACCGACGCCACAGGCAGGGATTCAGGCACAGCAAACTGATAGGATTCTGCAAAAGAGGCCCGGCAAACACACACGGGTTATTGATGATGCTATTTCTCTTTTTTTCCTTTCTTATCACCCAGCTGTTAGCGCCAGGTCTGAGCTAATAATGTATCTCTGCTCCGTAGCAGGTAAGCCACTCTATAGATATAGCAAGCAAGGGGATAGTCTAAGCTTCACACACTCCCTGATGGCGGGGAGAGATTCACACAGCTAAAAATAGAACTCTGGCAATGATCTTAAAAAAAATATCCTCTATTATAAAATGAAGATTGTTCAGTTCTATTCGGAAGATCATCTACCTGATAATTACGCAGCGACTACACAGAGCGCTTGATCTCTATAATACAAGATCAGCCTGAGTCATTAAACAGCTCAGATAGTTTGCATGCAAATTAAAAGAAGAGACAGCATGCGTTAATGATGGATCGGGTCTGCGTCTGCTTTATAGCTGGTAGTAGAATCATACTCCGTGAAAAGCGGGGAGGGTTGTCATTAACGTCCGTCAGAGTGACCGTCACCGACGTAGTTCCTGAGAGTCCTCCCATCTGGCCAACCATGTCTTTGGCCTGGATTACTAGAAGATATTGGTCCCGTGCTTCTCGGTCCATGTTGGGCAGAGCTGTCCTCACAATTCCTGCACAGAAATCAGGTTTTAATAACTGCTGTTGATTAAAATGAATGAAATATGCACCGTTAATGATGTATGTTAATTAAGAGTTGGCTATAACTTGTGAATCAAAGGTGTTTTTTGGTTATGCTTTTTAGTTAGCATTATGAGATCATGATCTTTAAATTGTACTCTATATTATTGTTTTATAATAATTGCAATAATTTAATACATTTTATTTGATAATTTTTATTGTATACACACACACACACATATTGTATATACTGTATGTGATCTAAAGTTTGTTCCTCTCCAGTTTGAAAATATGTCTATACAAATCTGACTTAAAAAATTCTCTCAGTAAAAAAATCTTTATTTCCTTACGCTTTTTCTCTTTACTCAACTTTAAAAACATCAGCTGCACTGACCTAAAATTATTTGTCAGTAGTACAAAAAAAATAAAACATTTAGTTGAGTTAACATGAGACTATAATTCGTTTTCTAGAGAGATGAACTACTCTGTAACAAAACTTTTTCAGTTGTGCCAACTGAATATTTTTTTGTCAGCAGAACTGGAGTGCCTGAGTTTGAGTGAACAAAAAATAAATAAATAAATAAATAAATAAAACATATTCCTCATTTTCACCAGAGTGCCATGTGTCGATGCACTAACCACTACCCATTGGCACTGACATCTCCTCAACTTTTAAAAACATCAGTTGCACTAACCTAAAATGTCTGATGTTGAGTGAACAAAAAACTCTTTTGGAAATTGGTACTAAAAATTGCAGAAACAGGAAGGCATGCTTCATATGTGAAGCATTACAAACTATTTGCCCTTGTTTGTCCTGCCATGTTTTGATCCTTGTCTTGTTTACCTTTATTGTTGTTTTGCCTCCTGTCTTGTTTCTAATTATGTATCTAATAAATGTTTTGTTAACATTTGTCTCTGTTGTAGTTGTTTATTTAATTTTTTATTTATTTATTTTTTATTTTTTGTATTATTGACAAATAATTTTAGGTCAGTGCAGCTGATGTTTTCAAAAGTTAAGTGAACAAGAAAAAGCGAAAGTATTTTTTTTTCTTTTTTCTGGTTTAAATTTTTTACAGCGTGTCTTAAATGTCAGATGTTCAATATTCAAGTCAAGAAATAAAAATTAAAGCAACATTTAAATAGCAAATAATATTCAGTTTTATTAAATTGCAATTGTTAATAATTCAAAGTAACACCATTCAAATTCAGATTGTTTCTGTATATTTTAAGTTCAATAATATTTAAACTACACTGAACTGAACTAAACTGAACTTCAACTCTGAAAACTGAACTGACACAGTTTCAATTTATTAGAACATCTAGGTTAAGCTGCTATGACACAATCTACACATTAAAAGCGCTATAAAAATAAAAATGAATCAAATTGAAAACTAAAAATCCAGAACCCATAATGCAATCCAAAAAAGCAAAACAAAAATCACTTGTCAAGTCATTGTGTTAATGCAAACTGTTCATTTTAGCATGAAGATTTTTTTTGTTCTTGTTGTTAGTATTTCATCATTCATTACCTTTCATAAGCCCTTTTTAGATTAGATAAATAAAAAAGGTACACTCAGGACCTTCAGGACAAAAATGTCTCCATTTTAACCCCTCAAAACTCATATTTCATCCCAGTTACATTTAAAAAATAAGACATACATTTGTGGTTAACGGGCTTCAGTTTTGTTGGCTTAATTAATTGATTTGGTTGTTTTTAAATGTAAATGTATGTTATTTAGGCACTTTTTCCAGGTTTGGTCTGTGGAGCAAGTTTTTTAATTATTTATTTTACAATGAAAGACTGTAAGCCACATCTCTGTCAGTTAAGGTGAATTTTTCAGCAGACGTTTTTGTCCTTATTAAACTGACACACAGAGGTTAAACTTTTCAGTATCAGCAGCTGTCTGAGCAGAGACCAAGGCACCGTAATGCAATTTAACTGTAGATAAATGCAAGGCACACGGTGTGTAATAAACACCTGTGATTCACAAAATTTCACTTTTTTTCCCTGAGTGTGGGTGTAATGATAACATCTTACTTGCCTGTAAGGGCTGTGAAAAAAGCATCTAGATTACATTATTGATCAATTCCCTTCAGCATTATAGGGAGACGGAATGTGCATCAATTAAAACAGGATTACCATTTAGTAATCTAAATAGCAAGGACCTTTTCCAGATCTGTTAGGCCATATCATAATGGATCTCTCATCGAAAAGTCAAATTCACCGAAGCCCGTGCAGGACTGTAAATCAATTTCCACTCCAAGTCACTGTTAGTTTTAGAATTATCATTGCTTGGCACACTTGAGAGTGATTAAATAGTACCCACTTCCTTTTTGTGCAGCAAAAGCTATGATAAATCCCAATCGATAAGAGCTGCTATTTGCTATATCTGGCTTCATTTTCTTGCACATGTTGTGGTGGCGTCTCTAAAATTAGCCATGTACTTTAAAAGAAAAAGGAGGGGGAAAAAAAGTTTAATCAAGGTTTGTAATTTACCCAGTTGATTGAGTCCATATGTGGAAATGACCTCAGTTACAGCTAGAGTGCTGATTACATTAAGGATTTCATTCCCTGTAATCAGGTGGTAATGTGTGCCAGTAACTTCATCACAAGTCCTATCAACTTTTTTTCTGTTTTTATAAGTGAGTGAATCAAAACAGTGGTCTCTTGACGTTTTCTTGTTTCCATTACAGGAATCTGTCACTACCGCATCATAGACTTTACTTAAGTGACAATTGAAAGAATGTGATGGGTTTCTTTTTTAAAGACTTGAAGCTGAAACATGAAGCAAATATTCTAAATATTCTACTGACCATATACAAAGAAATAAACATCAATTTATAATGTTGTGTACCTGTTTTTGGTTCCACAGAGAAGTATGGTTGTCCCTCAAGGATGCTGTACACAACTCTGGCGCTGTTTCCATATGTGGGGTCATCTGCGTCAGTCGCCTTAACCTCAACCACAGATGTGCCTGGAACAAATTATCCACCCAATTTGGTCAAAATAGTAACGGCCATACACTGGAATCACAAGCACTGAGCCTCACTTGATTACAGCACTGAAATCTGATGCAGCTCATCACAGAAACATGAACAAGCTCAAAGGAAAAATGAAAAGAAACATAAGGAGCTCTGTAATCACATGAGTGTCTGTGGTTTTGTTTTAAGCAAATTAAGTATTTGAAGGAAATAATTTATGCTCACCAAGCTGGCTTTTATTTATTAAATAGTAATGGTAGTAAAAATAATGAAATATTAAAGTATTACATATTAAATTATGATAATGCATAACACATTATTACAAATTGTTCTTTTTGAAAATATAAAAAATTGCAAATGTGAATATTCAGTATCATTACTGCAGTATTTTTAAGTAATTCTTAAAAATTTTTTTTTTTACAATTTTTAATGTAAAATGTTACCATTTTTATAAAGGCCTGACAATATCCAATTTTTAAGTATCTTTGCATTTAGAGTTTTTATTTTTTTATTTTTTAGATTGAATCAGGGTTATTTAACCAGATATTGTTATTTTAACTCTTAAAATAATATTAGACCTTTAAAAATAATAATTATGAAATAAGATAATAAACACTAAAGAAAAATGTGGAGTGCAGTGGTGGCAAAAAAAAAAAAAAAAAAAAAACATGCCCCAGTGAAAATCAACTGTGCCCCAGTAAAAGCTTTGAGGGCAAACTCACACTAGGTAAAGTTGCCTTGAACCGCGCCGAATGGCGATATCCCCCTCCCCTCTCCCTCAACGACCTGCATTCACACTGCATTTTGCCTTCTGAACCTGAGCATGCTTATGTCATCGATGATGCGACTGTTCAGTTTAACAGGAAGACAAGTGCTCTCGCTTAGCACTGTGGACATTGCTTTTGTATTATTTTTAGTCGTTTGGGATGCAGTGACACGCGGTCAAATATTTTGCCAAATAGATCCACAAATTTTGACACTGTCATTAAAATCATCGTGCAAGGGGTTTGCTACTTTATGTATGACAGTTTGTGTTCTTTGAAAAGTAAGAATGATTGTTAAATCCATATGAAACAGTCCCTTAAAAGTGACGTTGCGTCTTCAGTTTCAAGATCAGGCACACTTTGCATTTACAGTACAAGAGTACCACGCCAAATCCCAACCAAACTGCACTCTGGCACACCTCTTTCAACCTGGCCAACCAACTGAACTGTGGCTTGGAGCACTCACACTTGCCAAATGATGGCTGGGCAGTGGGCATGGTTCGGATAGCATAGTGTGAGTAGACCCTGAGATATGATTTACTTGATTTACTTTACTGGATTTACTTTATGATTTACTTGCTTAATAGAGCTTTGTTTTTAGCAACACCCCTGGGTTTGGTTTACTTTTATGGGCTATATGACAATATAATTGATGACTTTGCAACAAAAAAGGTAAGAAAGGTTTAGATGTAGTGAAATATTAGTACATTTTCAGTTTGTTTGTATGGTGTCTCAATTGTTTGTTTGAGACCATTACATGTGTTCTAAAGGGAGTAATAAAAAGTCAACCACACAGTGTCTCGTTTATTTTTCAAGGGGAAGGGGGGTTGTAACAGGGTGGTTCACCCAGGGTGCCATTTAAACTAGAACCGCCAGTGGTTGAGTGTAAAATAATTTACCAAAATGTGTAATAATAAAGACTAATCTTGCCTTTCAAAAGCATGTGATACGCTGTCAGTTCCCGAAACAAGGCATCTGCTGCAGATCAATAGCATGAAGTTCATTAGAGCGTTTTGTAAGTAATTACATTTAATAAAAAGATCCACAGTGGCTTCCACAGTGACAAAAATCTTTCATTTCCATTGTGCGCCAATTTCCCCAGAAATTATGATTACGGCGCCTTGAACACATGGGATGGAAACGCTCCTTTATCTGTAAATTATTTTCACAATTGTTTTCCACATTTCTTGCATAAATTAACAACGCACCTCAAATAGACGCATATCTTGTGCTGGCTTCTGCAGTATTTTGTATTCTTGTGCCTGTCTTGATTGCAGAGTACTGAGCTGGTGTTGCCTCAGTTCTCATTAAGCCATGCATCCTTGCAAAAAGCCCAGAAGGAGCAAACAAATCTAATCTAAAGCCAAACACAAACTTTAAACACTTTATGGGGCCTTGCATTTGCGTTTCCCTTATCTTATCTAGGCTTTTTGTTGTTTCTGCTAATTTGCATAATGACAGAAACTGGACATTTGTAATGAATACTGTTTAATACATCCCTTTTCATTCAGTCGCCATGTTTACAGGCTGCTAGTTCAGGCAAGTTAAGTGCTTACTTTTTTTCAGGAAAAAACTATTTCAAAGCTCACAATATAGGCTGAAATCAAGTTGAATTTTGCCTTTCTGAAACTTTCTTTTAAGTGCAACGTCCTGTAAGTTTGTGTGGATGCAGCTTGATTTGTAGAGCACTGAACTATATTATAGAAGTGCAGCTACCATGGGTTTGATCCCAGAGAATTGATGGATGATTGACCTGTCGCCTTTTTTTTTTTTTTGTCTTTCAGTGTCATGGGATCTCTTGAATTTCAGAATTTGATGATTTTGTGCTGAATAATATGTTTATTTAAGCCACAGTACTTCAAGTATTCTTGGGATAAATACTGTAAAGTTCTAAAGTCAGTTTACTTTGGTTATTGTATGTTATTATGTATAACTCCTATTGCCCTTTCTATACTGTGTAATGTAGAGCTGGGAAATATGACAACAATCTAATTTCACAATATGAGTAATCATCACATATCCTGATAATTATATACAATTGAAGTCAGAATTATTAGCCCCTCTGAATTATTAGCCCCCCAGTTTATTTTTCCCCCCAATTTCTGTTTAACAGAGAGAAGATTTTTTTCAACACATTTCTAAACAAAATAGTTTTAATAACTCATCTCTAGTAACTGATTTATTTTATCTTTGCCATGATGACAGTTCATAATATTTGACTAGATGTTTTTTAAGACACTTCTATACAGCATGAATGACATTTAAAAGCTTAACTAGGTTAATTAGGGGAACTTTGCAGGTTAGGGTAATTAGGCAATTTATTGTCTTTATTGTTTGTTCTGTAGACAAATTGGAAAAGTATAGCTTAAAGGAGCTAATAATTTTGACCTTAAAATGGCTTTTAAAAAATGTATAACTGCTTTTATTCTGAACGAAATAAAACAAATAAGACTTTTTCAGAAAAGAATATTATTATACATACTGTGAAAATTTCCTTGCTCTGTTAAAAATCATTTTGGAAATATTTTTTAAAAATAATAATAATTCAATGGGTGCTAATAATTCTGACTTCAACTGTATTTTCTGATTTAGTACAATTTCTGTGTTCAGTCAAATAATACTTCATATACATTGATTACAACTAAAGAACTATTTCTGTTTTAATATACTCAGAAATGTACTCATTCATATGTGATCATACTTATCATTTTATATTAAACCTCAGGGCAAATGTCTGATTAAAAATAAGTAGAAATGTGGTGGGGAACGGACTTGAGTTTTGCAGTGCGTTTGAAACCAATATCCAACCTGACTACAATTTGGCGATTTTTGGATATTCGAATATAATGTAGGCCTTTCCCAATAGCAAGCCCTGATGGTTGGCAAGATTACAGCTAAAAAGATGATCTTACTTGAATGGAAATCTCCAAAGCCTCTCTGTTTTAAGAGATGGTCGAACAAATGAGAATTTATAAATCTTTATCTTCATCTCTAACCTATATATTCATTACACTTGCTTTGTAAAAATGTGAATATTGTCATTTCATGTTTACATGTTTATGCATGTGTTGTGTGTATCTATCTATCTATCTATCTATCTATCTATCTATCTATCTATCTATCTATCTATCTATCTATCTATCTATCTATCTATCTATCTATCTATCTATCTATCTATCTATCTATCTATCTATCTATCTATCTATCTATCTATCTATCTATCTATCTATATATATATATATATATATATATATATATATATATATATATATATATATATAAACAAGTTAGAATTATCAGCCCACCTACATTACTAGCCCCCTTGTATATGCTGTACAACTTTTTGGTACGTTTTGTACTGTTTTTGTTAAATATTTTTATTGTTTAAATAATAATAATAAAAAATTAATAAATGTGAAATAAAACAAATTATTTCAAAAATAGGAAGAAATATAAAATAAATATTATCCATTTATTAATTTTCCTTCGGCTTTGTCAGGGATTGCCACAGCAGAATAAACTGCCAAAGCATATTTCAAAAACTAATGATTACAGGTCCAGAATTAAATACAATTAAAAAAATACAGCTAAATAAAATACCAAAAGCACACATTTTGCTTTCAAGATTACAACTTTCTCATGATGCATGTTTCTGTCTGTATCCCTGTTATAGTGTATAAAATTGCTCTTATTTAAATTACGAAAAAGTGTTACTGTATTTTGTGACACCCCAAAATATATGATAGAGCATAATATGAAACAATATGCACAGCCCTACAGTAATGTGTATCATGTAAAATATAGTACAGTGATTTTTACAGCAAATGTCCTTCAAGTCGTTGGTTACATCATTACATATTAATATCTTTCAAAAAAACCTGTTAGTGTCGATTCCATAATCATTTATTCTGCTGAACTGGAGCACAAAGGAAGTTTAGTGCAGCTTTGCGGCTTGCTGATATTTCCCAGATTTTATTTAAACTGTAAAACGGCTAATGGAAAGTGCCAGGCCTTCATTTGAGCACAATTTACGGGCCCGCTCCAGACTGCTGTGTTCCTCAGAAAAATGCAGATTATCATTAAATGCGTTTGCTTGTAAAAAACTAAAGCTGACATTTGGGGACAGGCCCAGATGTTGTCATATTGGTAACCGAAGCATCTGGAGGCCCAGCTGAGTGTACAAAAACGCAGCGCCATGGCAACACCACACCACAGGGACCGAGGCCAAATGAGTATTACTCTTTATCAGATGGTACGATGTGATTTCATCTCATATAGGTAACCTTGTACCTCTGCAGAATCATTTAAGGCTCTTTAGATTCAACATGCTGATACATTTAAAGGCAGTTAAGAAGACCAGCGTATGGTCAGTCTTTAAATAATCATCATATCAAAACCGCTATGTGTTAAAGTGATTGGATGGGAGTATAAAAGCATATGCTGTTAATTTCCATTCAGCTCCATGCTGATGTCTGGAATAAGCGGAAGTGTGTATGTTGGGTTGTGGTCCTTAAAAGCCACAGCCATAACACCCTGCAACTTAAGACCGGTTACTTACAAAAGCTAAGCAAGGCTGAGCCTGGTTAGTATCTGGATGGGAGTCCACATGGGAAAACTAGGTTGCTTTTGAAATTGGTGTTAGTAAGGCCAGCTGGGAGCGCTCAACCTGTGGTCTGTGTGAGTCCTAATGCCCCAGTAGTGAAGGGGACACTATTCTGTCAGTGAGCGCCGTCTTTCAGGTGAGACCGAGGCCCTGACTCTCTATGGCCATTAAAAATCCCATGACACTCCTCGTAAAGAGCAAGGGTGTATCCCTGGAGTCCTGGCCGAATTCCCTCCATCAGCCCTCATCCATCATAGCCTCCCATCAACCCAATTGGCTCTATCACTGTCTCTCCACTCCACCAATAGCTAGTGTGTGGTGAGCGCACTGGCGCTGTTGTCTTATGGCTGCCGTCGCGTAATCAAAGTGGATGCTGCACACTGGTGGAGGTGTGGAGAGATGCCCCCTCAAGATTGTAAAGTTTTTTTGCTTGTATGGCCATACACAACGTGCTATATAAATACACACACATTACAGTACATTACATTTACTTTACATTACATTTACATGCTCGTAAACAATTTCTATGGAATCTATGGGGTTAATGTTGGGGATTTGTTGATTATAGTAACAAAATACAGACAGAACTCTAACACATAACAATAATCTACTAGACGCAATTAAATGATTATTTTCTTGGAGTCTTTTCTCACCTATTAAAACTGACAACTTGAGTAGAGATTTGATATTGTGGCAGAAAAAGTTTCTTACTCAAAAGTTTTTAAGACACTATGTGGTTGTTTGTTAGTTATAGTTATGCTGCCAAACTACAGCTTAATCACAATATCACACTCACAGCACTGTAGTATGCCATTTTAGGCTCTAGATTCAACATGCTGATCCATTTTAAGGCAGTTAAGGAGACTGGAGTATGGTCAGCCTTTAAACACACATCATATCAACAAAGCCATGTGTTAAAGTGATTGAATGGAAGTATAAAAGCATATGCTGTGATTTTCCATTCAGTTTCATGCTAACATGGAACAAGAGAGAGGTGTGTATGTAAAGTTTTGCTCCTCACACTATCAATCTTTATGGCATTTATGGGGTTAATATCGGTGAGTTCCCGAATATAGTAGATTAATACAGACAAAAGTCTATTAATACATTGGCTGCATCTAAATTTGCATACTTCCATACTATATATTACGCTAAAATCAGTATGTGAGCCAAGTAGTATGTCCGAATTCATAGAATTAAAAAAAACGTGAGAAGTACTCAGATGTCCTACTACTTCCAGCAAGATTCTGAAGTGTCCATCTGATGGACGCTTTCTCGTGATGCACTACGAGAGAATTCACAAATGGGAGTGAAGCGACTCAACTGACATAAGTAGATCACTTGATCAAGACAAAATGGCGGATGTAGTATGTTCGATTAGTACTACTCGCATTCATACTGCACAGAACAAACTTCTAATGGTAGTGCATTTAAATTCAAATGCAGTATCTACTGAGTAGTAGACAATTTCAGACACAACCATTGAATTTGTACACTACATAACACAATGAAACAATCCAAATATTAGTTTTTAAGTGAAATTTTCAAACTTTTAAAATTAACAACTAGAATTGAGATTTGACATCATGGCAAAAGTAACATTTTTACACAAAAGTTTTTAAAGGTGACATCAGATGCCCATTTTACACACGCTGAAATGAATCTTTAGGGTCTTAATGAAAAGTCTATAACTTATGCTGTTTAACTTAATATCTCTTTAAATGTTCTTGAGCTAATGACCTTCTCTGAGGCTAAAGGATCATGGCTGTGTTTTAGCCTAACGATCCATTCTTGAGGAGCAGTTAAACCAGTAAAAAAAAAACACTCAGTGCCCAACCAAATCAAGTTGCTGCTGACTGTCATCAGTATGATGGTATTGAGTATTTGAAGCTGTTTACACATTATGATGACAAAATGTGAGATTTCGCCAGGCCATCTCCCAAGCGTAATACACGTGTATAATTTATCATGCTTGACATTGCAGTCTGTCATTATCAATGAAAAATGTATTCAAACAGACATCTATAGATATGAAAAGTGGTGTATTTAACAAATGCTTAGCTGGTGTGAACACCAAGGCACCTCAGTAATAAATTAGTAAAATTAATACTAATAAAATAGTAATAAAAGCAATTTTGGTAATATTAACACAGTAATAAAATATTAATAAAAACAATATTAGTAATATTAATACAGTAATAAAATAGTAATAAAAGCTAATGCACATAAAGGATGTTGATACAACTATAAACATGAATGAACTAAAGCTAGTGTTTTGGTAACAATATACAACCATCTCACTACTATAGAGTTTTTACAGTGTAGATTGTGTCAAAGCAGCTTAACATAGAAGTTTTAGTAAACTGAAATTGTGTCAGTCCAGTTTTTAGATTTGAAGTTCAGTTTAGTTTAGTTCAGTGTGCTGTAATTTTCACTGCTGAAACTCCAAGCACTAAAGAGCAAATCCACCGATGCACAGCACCACAAGTCCCAAACCATGCAAGCCAGTGGTGACAGTGACAGTTTGATGTGATTTATCATCAATTTGGCCAAGGTTGTAAAGCAGTTTGGGCAAAAGAAAACTCCACACACAAGAAAATTTCTGTGAAATTCCTTGCATATCTAAATCTAACTCATCTCACTGTTGCTGATTCTGTGTAATGACACCTGTGAGCCTCTACATTTGAAAACAGAGCAGACTGCATGCCAGGATTGCTTTATTGTAGAGTGAAATGAAAAGTACCACCGTTAGCCACTTTGCTTACTGTTTAGAAAAACAGGTGGGAGAGGGTGGAGTTCATAGTTTGCTCAGAGGCAGACGTATATGAAGAAGTAGTTATGTTTAAACAAAAATTCAAAAAGGTCCATTTTGGCACATAAAAATATAACAAATATTTTTGTTGTTGTTGTTTGTTTTAAACAAGCTACATTATTTATTTTCAACTCGTCTGAGCTGTCAGGCAAAACACAAACCTATTTAAACATAAAAATCTACAACATTAGTAAATTTAATCTGATTTTACCTTTAAGACAATCTGTGGTTGATTTTTATTAGGTTGATTTTATTAGACCTAACTGTTATTTTAAGAGTTCACACTTCTCCGCAAGAGAACCCTAAGCTCGGAGATAAGTGAGTCCAGGGCTCTGGCTTGGTCAATAAGCATATAAGGGGGTCCAAGATCACGTCTCGAGAGCTCACCCTGGTAAAAGGAGGAAAAGGGGGAGATGGGGTGGAGGGATTCCTCCAAATCGAAGGCAGTAGGGCAAAATTTGTCTATTTATTGTAGGTTTTGCTCAATCGGGGTTGCGTTTCCCAAACAACGACATAACTCGCGGCTGAACTATCATAGTAAGATGGATCATTTGAAAAAAAAAACAATGTAGTGACAAGTGTTTCCCTAAACCGCAATTTCTCTGTCGCAGATCTGTCATTTGAACTACGCTAGTTATAACGTAAACCATCCATATTGATGCTCTAAACAGGGTAAAACTACTTTAAAGAAAAAAACATAATTTTTGTGCAAATTATATTCTTTTACACACACAGGTATTTAAAAAAAATCCAATATTAGTTTTGGTAAAAACATGCACTCATTTTCCATATTAATTGAAATATATATAAACGGCACATATAGGGCATTTGTTTCTTTTACAAATATTAATGAGAATATTCCATATTCTATTCTAAAACATAAAATCATTTACCTAACATGTATTCTAATCTCATATATAAAACATATAAATCATTAATGGTTGTAATTTACAGTAGGCCATTTATTAAGAAATTAAAAAAATCCTCCTTAATAATATTAATAATATTTGTATTATTATTTATATTATTATTATTATTAAGCTAGATCTTGTTTATATTTTATTTTATTTTATTCATTGTAAAAGTCTACTTTTACAATTTGACACATCCAAACCACTGGAAAAAAATTTTAACCAACAGGCCCATGTCATATACAGTACAGATACATTTCTTAATACATACACCTACTATAAATTAAAACCATGAACGAATGCTATGTATTTTTTTGTTTTCACATGCATTTAAATAATATGTTTCCTAAAGCTTTTGTCATGAGCGGGAACACGGCTGCGTTCAAAATGACATAGATGCTTTCAAAGTGAACAACAAAGGGAACCCAATTGTCAATATGAAGATTGCAATAACTGAACTGTAAAAAATACTTGGAAAGCAAATCACACCTAAGAGAGATGTTTTCTTTTTTTTTAATTATTCCAAGTTAAAAATGTTGGAAGGTTCAAAAGGAAAAGGGCACAGGGGATAACTGGAAATAGAACACAACCAGGAACTATGCTTCTATCTACAGTTCTTGAGGTGTAGTTGCAAGCGTACAAGTTTGTGATGCAGTTTGCAAATGTTTGCTGGAACGATGGATTTGGGAAACAACAAATTAATGATCTGTGCTTTTAACGACAGAACTTGGGACTCTAGTTGGCTAATGATGGTTTTCAGAAATGCATGCCTGAATGGATTATTGCTGATTACAGATAAAAGAACAGCCGCGGTCAATCATATCACGTGTTTCTCTTGAAATTAGTTTGTAAAACTTCAATTAATGCAAAAGCACACCCATGGCCCACTTCAGAAATCATTTTAGGATCTGTAGATTCAGCATGCTGATACATTTATAGGCAGTTAAGAAGACTGGCATATGGTCAGTCTTTAAACACAAATTATACCGAAATCACTTTGTTTGGGACTGATTGGATGGGAGTATAAAAGCATATGCTGTGAATTTCCATTCGGCCTCATGCTGATGTCTGGCATGAAAGAGAGGTGTCTGGGTTAGGTTGTGGTCCTCACACTTGCAAACAATCTCCTGTTTCTTAATTACCAAATTAAATTAATCATTTTCTCGTTAATCAAATCCATTCATCACCGGTTGACTGCTAATGAATTTAAATGGATCTATAAAGCAGTCATTGAGGACAAGGGTCGCTTGCATTCACAGAGGCTAATGGTTTTGTTCACGCCGTTGGACAGACAGTGGCAGCCAGCATGTTAATTGCTCTTATAAAAAAGCATGTCAATGCTTGCGTGATTGTCAGCTACTACGCTCTGCGTGGCTGAACTGACAAACAAGTGCCCTGTACTGGGGCGTTCATTATGTATATCACTGCTCTTAGGTGATCCTCGATATCTAAACAAATACGTGACACAATTACGAATAACTGTCATGAAAAGGGTGAAAAACAAAATGGGTGCTAAGGATGTACCAATATGTAAACTCTGAATGCTGAAGAGATACTGTACTCATCGTCATTAATGACTAAAGATAAATGAGTCAGCCATTATTACACTATTTTGTCCAAATGATTAGAAAATAAAACAGTAAAAAATATTAAAATCAATGATTTTAAAGAGCTCAAGAGAGTTTAGGTTTGAAGGCTTTATAAGTTATGAACATTGAATAATCATTGTATTGTTTGTGTTTTAAAAAATAGTAAAAAGTGTTTACAATAATGATAACTAAAATTAATTACAAGCAATTCATGTTCTTGGGTTATAACTGTTAAACCTTTTCAATATTAACTCGTGTTTAGTATTAATTACAGATAAGTTAGCCATTAGCACACAATTAGAAATGCTAAGTCAATTGTTTTAAAAACTTTCCGAGCTTGACAGCATTTTAATGTACAGTATGAAATAGGTATATTCATTTTAAGATTCATAAAAGATGAATTTAACATCTATTGTTATT
Organism: Danio rerio; assembly: GCF_052040795.2. Classification (NCBI taxonomy): domain Eukaryota; kingdom Metazoa; phylum Chordata; class Actinopteri; order Cypriniformes; family Danionidae; genus Danio; species Danio rerio. Next base: position 30,721,981 of record NC_141022.1, on the reverse strand, counting down.
ATTGTTTGTAAAAACATTTTGGCTAGATTATTTTCAGATGAATTATATAATTTACTATACTATTTTATTTTCATAAATTAGAAAACGTAAAATTTATTATTACAGAATGTGTAAGTAAATTGTATTATTATATTATAATTATTATTATTATTATCATTATTTTTATTAATAATAATAATAATATTAGTATATACATTGTTATGTTTTATTAGTATATACATTATTATTATTAATAATAATATTATTATTATTATTAGCTGTATGCAAAAATGTAAATTCAAATTAAAATTGGCAAAAGAAATGTATGCAGAATATCCAAAATTATCTAATAATAAAAACACTAAATAAATAAATAAATAAATAAATAAATAAATAAATAAATAAATAAATAAATAAATAAATAAATAAATAAATAAATAAATAAATAAATAAGCCGGTCTAAAAACAACACAGTTGCAAAATAAATTAAGACATGATTTTTGGAGAATAAACAATGGCACAAACAAAAATAAATTGACTGGCAAACTGTAGTAAATAAAATCACATGATTAATATAAATACTCATCATATAAATTCTGTGTGTGAAAGGGAAACACCTACAAATGTATATTCAGAGAGGATCAGTCCACAAAAATCAATCATACACTATAACAAATGCTATGGTTCTGCTTAATCAATCTGTGTTGAAACAACAAGAAGAAATTCAATTAATGTATTAGTTTTTTTTAAATGCAATTAGATTGGACATAAAACAATTAAGTTGTCCCTCAAAAAACTCAAGAATTGTGTTGTTTCAGCTCATTTTAAATAAACAGTTTTATGACAAACATCATTTCTTCAGTGTTTATATATATATATATATATATATATATATATATATATATATATATATATATATATATATATATATATATATATATATATATATCTAAGAGTGTTTTCATTGACAAAATAACATTCCTAATAACAATTTCTGTACGCTAAGAGCAAATAAAAAAGCACTTACCAACAGGAGACATTTCTGGCACTTGTGCATTATAAGGACCATCCAGGAACTTGGGCTCATTGTCATTAATATCCTGGACTTTGATAACAAATTCCGACTCTGGTTCGACTGGGAGATTGGTTGCGCGGTCTCTGGCCTGAGCTCGCAGTGTGTAGTAGGCTTGCTCCTCTCGATCCAGACGCTTCGTAGCATGTATGTCGCCTGTGTTCTCATCGATGGTGAAAATGGAAGTTGCACCTTCACCATTGAGCACATATTTTACTTTGCCCTCACCTTTGTCCACATCAGAATGAAGCTACGGGGGAAAGAAAAAAGGAGAAAAGAGTCATTCAGATCTATTATCCTTGTAATGGGGTCTAGTTAGAGTAGTCAGTAATTGTGTTTACTCATGAGAAAGTACTTCTGCAGTGGTTTAAATAATAAATGGGCATAAACCATCTCCGGCAGATTTGTGTATGCCAACAAAATAAAAAGAACAGGCTGAATAAATGTCAAAACTTGCAAGTTATTCCTCCTAACACATCTCAGAAGGAAAGGATGGGTGGAAAATAAAATAAAATAAAAAAATCTATCTTTCCTTGTTATACAGAATATAGCTTGAGGTGCTGAAGCTGTGAGTCACTGTACCTATCGAACTACAAAAAAATATATATATTGGAAAGAAACATGAACAGCAGTGATGAAATTTCATGGTGTTTGGAGGTCAGTTGCCTTGTCCTGAATGTTTAGTCAGATTTACGATACAACAGTTGTTCTGTGAGAAGCCGGATAATTATATGTGGTTTGTGGTTCATATTTACCATTGTGCGTCTGCAACACACATCTGTAATAAACCATTAAAAACCGGCCAATTTAATTCACAGTCCAGAAATCCTTATTATGAGCCTCTTTCTCATGCTGTTACCATTTTTATGGCAACCGACTTGGTATTTCCGTCACCAGCAGTGAATGATTTTATTTACTTGTTTATTTCTTGAAAGACTTTATTTCAGCTCTCTGGGGGATTATAAGCCAAGTCCTTTATATAAATCTAACATTTCTGGTCTTCAAATCCACATTTCTCAAGAGATTTCTTTGACTTTGGAACAATGCTTTCATGTACAGGATCTTGCCTGTATGAAAAGGCAACTTGTTTGCTTCATTTAAGCAGCCCTGTCGTATTATAAGTCTTTATGATGTTGTTTTTCACAGATACACTGAGAATGATTGGCTGGTGTGTCAAAACGGCATTGCTTTCATGGGACACAGTGAACCCACGACTGAATTTAGGAAGCTGCCATGCAGTGTTCTTGTGGCGTGACGTGCTATATTTCATCTACAACCATTATTCTAATGATTTTATATTACGCATGCAGTTTATGATCACATTTTAACCGAGTCTCTATATGAAATTGTACGTTTAATTCATTTGTCACACCACAGGACTGCAAAAAATAAAAAAAAATAAAAATAAAAAAGCTCCCATCTAGTCACATCTGGTTTAGGTTGCAGTTTACTTGCCAATAAAGCAGTGCTGCTCCACGTATGATCTCAGTTAATCAAAAATTACAATGGTTTCAGTGCAGGAACCGAGTGTGCTAATGACATTTGAGGCTAATTAATCAAACTAAATGTGTGTTTGGATGTCAGTGTTGGCAATTCTCCAAGGCCAACTCCCAGTCTGATGACTGTTGTGTGGCTCGGCTGTGCATTTCTTTTTTTCTTTTTTCAGATGTTTATTCTGACCATAATTCAGCCTGATGATGACTGCAGATCATTAGATTATGTGTGCTCAGCTATATCGCTCCGGCTCACAAGCTCATCTGAAATCATTACAATAAACATATGTACAGTATATATCTTTGCATCTGAATAAAGCTGTCAAATTGTTTACCGTTCTAAGAAGCAACAAAAACTGCTGACTGACTTTCATGTGGTTATAAGTGTTGACCTCCTTATAATTAGTCTAATTTCATGTAAACAAAAATGGCACAGTGGCTCAGTGCTTAGCACTGTCACCTCGCAGCAAGAAGGTCGCTGGTTCGAGTCCCGGCCAGGTCATTGGTCAGTACTGTGTGGATTTTGCATGTTCTCCCTGTGATGGCGTGGGTTTTCCTCTGGGTGCTCTGGTTTACCCCACAGTCCAAAGGTATTCACTAGGTAAATTGGATTAACTATATTGGCAGTGTAAATGAGTGTGTATAGGTGTGTCCCAGTACTGAATCGTGGCTGGAAGGGCATCCACTGCGTAAAATATGCTGTAATAGTAGGCAGTAAGTCTGGCCGATAAAATCAGTATCGATATTTATTGACCGAACAATATAGTCAATATCAACAAAAAAGTTTGTAGAGTTTTTGAGTATTAAAACTATTTGCATTGGTAAATATATTTGAGTTTTTTGAGTATCAAACTGTTTATCCTTTTAATGTTGGTAAATTATAATAAAGTGGTTAAATAAAAAAAAAGAATCCTAATATTCCTAAATGGATTGTTAAAAATAATTAACAATATCGAATGATATAAAACATGCTATTTTGATTTTTTTTTTTTTTTTGCAATATCGTCCAGCCCTAGTGGTTCATTCCACTGTGGAGAGCCCTGATGAATAAGGCATTAAGCTGAATGAAAATGAATGAATAACGTAAACACAAATTTGGTTGTTTTATTCTATAAAAAGAATAAATTTATAGTGTTTTATAGTGTTTTATACACTATAATAAATTATAATGTATAATTAAACTATAATTAAAAATGAATAATAGGCTTTGTGGAAATATACACTACTGATATGAGTTAAATTAATGTTTTTATTTACAAACAATGCATAAAATGCATCAAAAGAAATGACAATAGTTACACTAAATCCTATTTTAAATTAATTTAGTGCTACAGTAAATGGAGTTTAAGTATTATGACTGTCATTGTTTCCACACAATTAATGTATAGCAGAACAATTTTTAGCATTTAAATCTAATGATAACAAATCTCAAGACACAAGTCAAATATCGATAACATGTCGATAATAGGGTATATGCACAGCAAGTGTTTCTTCCCATACCAATAAATTTCTGGTGACTTTTTAAAATTTTATACGATTCTTTTTATAGCATTGGCATTGTATTGTAATTACAATATATATTGTTAAATAGACTTCAGCATTTGTTTTAGATAAAAATGCCTTTTACACACACTAGCGATCAAGATCAGAAGTCTAGCACAAAACTTGAAAATACTGGGGTAAAATAAATGTTCATATTTTAATGACTTAATTTAATAAAGTGCCTCTTATAGCGTATATCAGGGGTCACCAATCTTGTTCCTGGAGTTCCGGTCCTCTGCAGGGTTTAGCTCCAACTTGCCTTAACACACCTGCCTGGGTGTTTCAAGTATACTGTATCTAGTAAGACCTTGATTAGCTTGTTCAGGTGTGTTTGATTAGGGTTGAAGCTAGGACACGGGTCCTTTAAGAACAAGTTTGGTGATCCCTGGCATATATCAATCAGGCAGTGAAGATCGTTGATTTTTAAAGAAAACAGACCTCAAACACATCAATTTTGTAACGGCATACAGTTCACCGGAAGCGTTTGACCCAGGCTACTGAAAAAAGTCCTTCTGCATAATTCTGCATATACCCTATTAAAATCATCTTAAATATATAAATGTCAATATTTACAGTGTAGACTTAAGTTAATGCATCTCTTTAAGAAATGTTGGAAAATTGTTTGGGACAATGAATGTTTTAATTCTAAAGTTTTATGAAAATTGTGTCCTCAATCAGGAGGAAAGAATTCTGAATGATCCAACTCATCTTTTATTTCCACATTATGAATGGCTTCCCTCTGGTAGGGAGATATAGGGTCCCTAAGTGTAGGTTGAACCGATATAAGAAATCCTTTGTACCTGTTTCAGTGGGTTTATTTAACAAGAGTCTCTCTTAATTAGCTTTATAATTATTGTAAATATTGTATTTTGTATTATTTTTATTGTTTGTTTTATGGAACATCTGCAGCAATATGGTGTTGCCCATAAAAAAATTCCCTGTCAAGGACAATGAAGTTTATTACTATTACTGCTACTAACTAACTAACTAAATAAATAAATGAAACATACATGCATAGAGTACATACATACATACATACATACATACATACATACATACATACATACATACAAACATGCATACTGTATATATACATACATAATTAGCATCTTTCAATAAGACCCTCTCAAAGTTGCTCTTTCAACAAGAAATTTGCAGGGAAAAAAAGCAAGATAAATTGAGACTTAAAATGACTCTGGAGTGTCTGTGCCAAGTACTTCAATCAGCATTATCCATGTTCTTTGAGAGCTCATTGTACAGTACAGTATATGCGTTTGTGTGTGTGGTGTGAAGAACATGTAAATCTCTCTCCTATACAGTAATGAAGTGCTGGGGTCGCCACTTGACTCAGTCCTCTATCTCTCGGCCCTTGGCTTTATTTCAGTTCAGAGAGAGAGATGAAAAAGAAGCAAGAAGTGAAGAGAAGGAGGGATGGAAAGGTGCATATTAATGGGCTTCCAAGAACAAGAGGCTAAAATGGGATAAAGAGGAAGGAAGAAGCAAGCCCGAGGAAGAAAAACCACAGGAGGAAGTCTTGGGACGTGCGCTCACCTTTTCTCTGTCAACCTTTACTAAGACCCGCCGGCAGTTTGGCCATCCCTAACGAACTATCGGGCTGAGTCATGCCATGTCTGACTCTGTAAATCAGCAGTGTGGGCTGTTGTTGACGTGGATGATAGCACAACGCAACGTTTCCTTCATCTGGACCTGAACCAGTCTCACACTGCCAACGCAATCCAGCACAATAAAGAAGATAAATGAAGACTGTCATTACATCCCTGTCATCTGTCTCTGGCAAACCAGCGAGCCCAATTACGTTGCGAGATTACAAACGCTGCCTGTTTTACACACAGCTAATTTATGTTCATCTGTCTCCTTCTTGGATCCTGCAGGGGTGCCCTTAATATGGCGCTCCCTCTCTTAACCGCTCTCAAATATGGAAAGATTATGTATGTGGCGAACGTGGAAGTGTCTTGCCTGCCAGAGCTCATCAATTACTTTGCTCACAATCCCACCTAATGAGTGACTTTCAAACTGAAACGAACTCCATAACGCATAACACAATTGATATGGGTGCCGTTGCTTGAGTGATCAGCTCTGCCAAGGCGTTCAGTCTGATTTGGTGTAATTTCTCCACAGAGATTCAGAAACTGTGACTGAAATTGCACAGCAAGATATATTACAGATGGTGCCTTCATTAATTAACTATATTTACTCAATCAAACCACTGAACATGCTTGTTGTCTGTAAATTAAGCACAGCAAAGTAAGAACATTATAGAGATATGGTGCAATTAGTAGTCTTACACAGGACAATTACTGTACCATTGTATTATTTGACAATTCTCATTTGCATAAAAATGTGCAGTACATTCAATTTAAGCATTGATTACCAGTGTTGGGAGTAACGCAAGTTACGTAATGATATTAGATTTCTAAGTAATGAGTAAAGCAACGCACTACTTTAAAAAAAGTAAGTTAATAATATTTCAGTTAATTAAAAAAAATATATTTATATATATTGAACACGAGTTACTATTTACTAATTTAAATTTGTAATACTATACTAATTTAATTTGAATTAAAATTAACCTTGAATTTCGCACTCATTGTGAGAATTTTCTCCCTGCAGAAATAAACAGAAACCAAGATGGCAGAGTCTTACATTTCTAAGCTGAAAGTATTCTCATTATTCCTAATGTATGGAAGAAAAGTAAAAGGGTATCATCTCAATGCTTATTTTACTTCACTAATAAGACAAAAAGTACAAAAGGATCAAACAAATTGCTTGAAGATTGAAGATAACATTAGCTGTGTCTCATTTCAGAGGTTACATCCTCCGAAGGATGCGTTCTAAGTGTGCTGTTTCATTACGGCCCTATGAAGGCTGTCTCATATCAAAAAAAATTTGAAGGCTCCTTCAAACGCAGCCTCAAAATGCATCCTTCGTTTCCAAGGTAATGAAGGACACAACCGGTGGATCATTCGCAGCCTCAAACATCTCAAGATTCATTGCACGCTTATATTGGCAGGGCGTTTTTAAAAGAAAACTCCGGTTTAAATGTATGAATCAGGTTTATTTGACTTGGATATCTAAACATGTTAAAAAACAAAAAGAGTATGAAATGTCACAACAGACAACAGGTATTTATGTATTGTATGCACATTCTGCATTTCACTTTATATTAATAGTTCACCCAAAAACAAAATTGCCAAATATGTTAGTCATCCTCAAACCATCCTTCGTTTATATGGCTCTCTTTTTTCACAGCCAGAGTAATTTGGAATTTTTATCTCGACTCTTGCATGCTGCAAATTGGTGTTGCATAGTGGGTTTCATTTTAAATCTTTTAAAAGCACATAAATTCATCCTCAAACTAATACATACAGTACCAGGGGTTAATGCGTATGAAGGTGATCAAAATGCTATTGTAACAGAAATATTTCTTGTTTTTAAGGGATAAATTCCAATAACTGACTTTCGTCGGCGACCAAACACATGCACATACTTCGAATGTCATCACTTAATTGAATGGCCATTATCAGCTGATAGATATGGGCCAGTAGATATGCGCATACTGGTATGCTCAGAAGGCTGTTATTATCCATCCACATGGTTAATTAGCTATAGAGAAGGCTCCAGATTCAGATCTGTTTTTACATAACTGTGACGATTGGGTTTAGGGTTGGGGTGAGGGTAGACGTAAATAAAATACAATTAATGGGAAATTTAATAAATAATATGAGTAATTCATGTTTATTTTCGGCCACAGCCGAATGTGATCTATAGCTGATTAACCATGTGGATTGATGATAACAGCCTTCTGAGTCTACTAGTAGGTGTGGAAAAACCCTACTGGCCTATATCTATCAGCTGATAACTACAGATAACGTCCATTAGATCGAGTGATAACATACAAATTGGCTGATACAGGTTACGAGTGACTGACATATATGAAATTCTTGTGCTTTTGGAAGTTTCAAAATAAAAGCCATTATACAACACCATTATACAGCATGGGTACAATTTAAAACTACAAACAGCAAATTAAAACTTCTAACAGCAAAACGTTATTTAAAAATTATACCACTCATATAAATTACTCATTTAACGGTTATTGCATAATAAAAACTAAGTACGATCTCTAATTCTACCACTGAACTTAAACCTAACCAACCAGCAAGCATTTTTTTAAGATGTCTAATAGATGTCTAATAGATGACTAAACATAGTCGTCTTGGCTAAAACAAGGCTATATTTGGGCTGTCAGTGAAAATGTATGACTTCAAGGAATAGGCCAAAACTACACTAGTCATCAAAAAACAGAAATGAATGACTACATATATAAAGTCTGTCTAATCTGTCCATTTGACGACTAGTCAGGTTTTGGGCTGTTCTTGGATGTCTATTAGATTACAGCCCAGGTTTAGCCTTGTTTTAGCCAAGCTGTCTATGTTTAAATGTCTATTAGACATCGATTAAACACAAAATTGTTTGCTGGGCAGTATAGTTACCTTATAATCATACTTTATACCATTCAACTTTTGAATTTGAAAATAAGGGACAATACATTTTGGCATAGACAAATTAAATAATGATGCTAAATAATTGATTAAGAAGTGGGTGTAATGTATATTTTCCACCACAACAAAGCAGTCACAGACCTACACTGTATTTAGGCCAAGCACAGCCACAAACGACAATGCTTATTATTTATCATAAAAACGATCACAGTATCATATTATAGCATTTTACTATATATAGATCATAACCTGCCTACCTACAGTGTTTCTAAAAACACAACGGTATTATGCAAGTCCTGTGGTAAATTATGACAAAATAAGTCTGAATGGGAACAACAGACCTACTTCATGTTCACGTTTCTAGTCGTATTAACTTCAAGTGCTGGATCAAACAACCTTCATACTTTCCGTCATTTCCTAGAGGAGAGGGTAACCTATTTTTGCAGTGATAGCATGATTAGCATTGCTCTTTGAGGATGACTGCGCTCTGTTTCAGGCTGATGAACAGGGGAAACTCCCACCACATCAAGGTTAGCACAGTGACTCAGCATCTAGTTTGTTTAAAAACCATCTACAAGTTTTCCACATGGCTGCTGGTTAGCATTAGACTATTACAATTAGCTTTCGTGCTTCATTAGCAGCACAATTCTAAAGCTTAGAGATTAAAGCCTAACTGATTAGACGCATTAAAATACCATTATCTATTCTGTTTCATAACATTTTGTTGGGGAATAAATACTACAGTTTTCGTTTATTTACGTAGTATCAGATTTTCATTTAGTATGAATGAAAACATTTTGAGACAATTTAGTCTTTTTGAAATCTTTTTTAAGTACTTCTGTGAGTGCTAGGGAAAGTTGTAGGAAGGTAATGCCTCAGGGCGGGAAGATTCTTCACTGTTTTATTCATATCTTTGTCACCTTAGATTTACCACTAAAACTTTAAGCACAAAAAAACAGCACTTCCTTTTGTCTGCCGAGAATGCATTAAAGACGCAAAGGATGTGAGCTGTTATTCTGAGACAAGCGGCAATGGGAAATGTTTTATACTATAATAGGTGTGAACAGAAACGTGCAAAGTATAAATATCAGCAGTGCTACAGACAGCAACTAAATGGCTGTATTTTGCAACAAAGTTTTGTTAGAGGTCACACTGATGCTACTGGAAAGTTCTGCTGATTACAGTATGTGCTGCCATGTGTGCTGCACATGAGAAACATCAAACACTCTAAAAGTTATAGTGTGTGGAAACAAATTAACTGATCAAGTGACTGAAATATGACATCTATTCATTCACTCATTTATTCATTCATTTATTCATTTTCTTTTTGGCTTAGTCCATTTTTAATCAGGGCTCGCCACAGTGGAACGAACCACCAATTTATCCAGCATATGTTTTACGAATCGGATACTTTCCCAACTGAGTGTGTATGGATGTTTCCCAACACTGGCAAACATCCATACACAAACACACTCATACACTACAGAAAATTTAGTTGATTCAATTCACCTATAGCGCATGTCTTTGAACTGTGGGGGAAAGCGGAGCACTTGGAGAAAACCCACGCGAACACAGGGAGAACATGCAAACTCCCCACAGAAACGCCAACCGACCCAGCCAGGGCTCGAACAAGTGACCTTCTTGCTTTGAGATGATCGTGCTACCCACTGCGCCACTGTGACACCATATGACATCTAAAAAGGATTTTTTGCTCTTATAGACATCATCCGTACTCTCTTTGTAAATAGAAGGCAAAAATGGGCACTGACATTTGTTCCATCATTAATATAAAAAATTACAATTGATTTCCAGTAGCCTATTGACAATAACTAAAAATGTTACTATTAGAATGTACAGTCACTGCCTTTTTTATTAGGTACACCTGTCTAACTGCTCGTTAATACTAATTTCTAATCAGTCAATCCTATGGCAGCAACTCAATATATTTAGGCATGTAGACATGGTCAAGACGATCTGCTGCAGTTCAAACCAAGCATCAGAATGGGAAAGAAAGGGGGATCTAAGTGACTTTGAGCGTGGCATGGCTGTTGGTGCCAGATGGGCTGATCTAAGTATTTCAGAAACTGCTGATCTACTTGGATTTTAATGCACAACCATCTCTAGGGTTTACAGAGAACTGTTTGAAAAAGAGAAAATATCTAGTGTGTCTTGATTTCTGCTGTGACATTCGAATGCTATCAGAATTTGGAATCATGAACATGAAAGCATGGATCCATCCTGCCTTGTATCAACAGTTCAGGATGGTTCTAGTGTAAGGGTGTAGGGAAGATTTTCTTGACACACTTTGGGTTTTGGGTCAACGCCATTGCCTACCTGAGTAATGTTGCTTACAATGTCCATCCCTTTATGACCACAATGTACCCATCTTCTGATGGCTAATTTCAGCAGGATAATGCGCCATGTCATAAAGAGCAAATCACCTCTAACTGGTTTCTTGAACATGACAAGAGTTCACTGTACTCAAATGGCCCCCACAGTCACCAGATCTTTATCCAAAAGGCCACCCTTGGGATGTGGTAGAATGGGAGATTTGCATCATGGATGTGCAGCTGGCAAATCTGCAGCATTATGTTATCGTGATAATATTAACCAAAATCTCTGAGGAATATTTCTAGTACCTTGTTATAGCTATGCTACAAAGGATTAAGACAGTTCTTAAGGCCAAGGGGGTCCAACCCGGCACTAGTAAGGTGTACCTAGCAAAATGGCCGGTGAGTGTATATTGTATTGTGTATAATTATTTTCTCTTCTGTTTTAAAATTTGTACAGATGTTATTTTGCCAATATAATACAGCAGTATATCAAATCATCTATATTCCAACCTAAAGTCTTATTCTTTACTGTGAGACATTTATGACAAACTACTGTAAGCAACTAGTCTGGAGTATTACATCAATAATCAATAAACTACTGGTACACATTTAGATTTAAAAAACAATAACCAAGCATCCCAACTCTGTTTTGATTTACAAACCTTCAGCGTAATGTAGAAAACTGAGGCATGTTACAAGTTTGTCAGCTATTATTAATCGCTGTGTAAGCACATAAGCATATACCCACACGGACTCATTAAAGCGACAATTGCCTCAGAGATACCCTTGGCTCACCGTTTAAAGGTGAAAGAAACCTACAGTAGCTTGGCATTCTGGGGCCGTTCATATGTCAATGCTTTTAGTTTGCAACATCTAGTGGCTAACGACAGAAGCGGGACATGCATTGTCTACCCTGTTTCAAGCTCAGGTGATATAACGCTTTCCTTTGCTTTTAAAACCATCTTACCACCCAGGGTAATCAAGAGCCGGTCTAAAAATCGGGCCCATAATAAAGGCAAATGTCTGAATATGTGAGGAAAGGTGGTCATTTGTACTTGATAGCTTTTTACAGACTGGATCTATTTGCCTGTGCCTTTCAATACGCTCTCGTGGTGTGGGATTCTTCCCCCTGTTGTAATATTTCACCTGAATCAACACCTGCAGAGTGCTATATAAATGCAAATGGTATTTTATTGTGTTGGGGAGCTGCTCCTCGCAGAGGAAGTGTGAGCCACATCTCGGCCTTATTGTGGAGGATTCCTTATTCCCCGTCATTAGATTCAGTGGTGTCAGCTCATATCACTCTCCATATGAGAAAGACTCTGAAGGATTCTATTAAAAAGCACCTCTGTGACTAGACACCCTCAATGCCCCCAGCCTTAATTATCTGAAAAGACACGATTCACTTTCTTCGCCGTCTCCATTTATGGGTGAACCAGTTCTTGCCGTGTGCAAGGTTGGCACCGGAGCCGGGCCGTGACTGCCAACCCGATGACTTTTATCTGCGCTGATGACAAATGGCCATGGCATAGACCAGTACAGACTGGAAGCAGATGAAAAGCGGCCCATCTTCTCCCGCACTGCGTTTAATTACCCAGCATATGTTAGAAATCACTCCAAAGAGGATTTGGGGAACGCTTGTTGATCCGCAACATGAAAAGAGCTCTTTCTCTTCTGTTTCATTTTGTTTAATTCAGTTTGCGCAAATCATTGATGTGGTGGGAGGGCGGCCACGACGGAGGGCGCGTTTAATCTGCTTGGCCTGGCTGACGAAAAGCTTTCCGGTGGCCAGAAGTGAGAGAAGTGTGAAGATCTCTCATCCTCGCCGCGGGGTTATGCCGGTACTCCTGGTCTGCTTCTCATTAAGCGCACATTTAGAAGGTGAGCTACAAGTTGTTTTTGGCAGGCTAGGAAAAAGGAAATGCAAATGAAATGTGACGAAAGTCCACTTGGGAACTCTCCCCCTGTCCTATTACACAGACTTCACCATCAAAGGATCCCCACCTCCACCAAATTAAGGCTGGATTCAAAGCCTTTTCCTCTGGTGCACTCAACGGATATAGGCAGAATATGATCGGACTTTAAACGGCCAGCTGAGGGATTCAAACCGACGGGTCCTGCACATCTTATGAAACTCAAAAATGAGAATGGGAGGGCAACAAGTAGCTGAGAGGCTTCAGAACAGTATAGCGTGTAATCATAGATGCATGCCCGCAATTCCAAACTGGAGACAAGATTTTTAATTACAAAGTATAAGCCCAGGTAACTTATTGCGATGGAACTATTAATGACATCGGACACTTGTTTATGCTTATTCCGAAGTGAACTCGCCTGGAAGTGCTGTAATGAATGTGTACTTTCAATGGAGACACTGGGGTCATTTCTAATAATTGTTGATATTACTGAACTCACCCCGGAGACACGGATATGCATTATTCATCACGCTCTCTTTGACATCCCTCGCGTTTGAGCATTTTATTCAAGCTGGACCTATCATATCCATATTCATCAGCCTGCAAAGAGGTCACCATGGGCAATAATCCCAGTCACTGATGGTACGATATCAAGATGGCAAAGACATATTCATTAAATTCATTCTGGTATAATTTTGCAGATAATAACGGGTGAGAAGATTGGACTGCTGAATGTCCGACCGCTTGCTTGGTTACGAATAAGCTGCTGTGCATGCTTCTCTGCCCTTTCTAGAAAGTAAGAAAAAAAAAACTTGTTTTTCAGAGTGAGAGACAATCGATAAGTATAAAACCAAGAGCAGAAAATGTTATTTCAAGTGTTAATTATAGACGGAAATTAAAAGTTTCTTATGTTTCTTGTAGAAGCCAAGAAAAAACTAAGATGTAAATTACAAAACTGTTTTTGATGGAGATGGGTAATGTGAAAATTGCTTCACAAGGTTCATCGCTTTTACTCTTTTAGGAAGCATTAAAGTCCTCAATCAGCCTGGAGTCTCAATATCAAATCTCTGCCTGCAAAGTCTGTTTGTCTCATTTATATAAGCACACAACATCTTTCAACTTCCTGCATGAACAGAAAAAAAAATGTTTTTATAAGTATCATCAAGCTAGCTTGTGGGTGACAGGCTTTATTCTTAGTTCTCATTTAGGAAATGGTTGAAAGGTCAAAAGACACAACTTACTCTTACCTTTTAACTTCTAAATTCTTTTAAAATTTGTCAATGCACAATCTTAAAAAGCTCTATTGATGATCAGTAAAAGCTTTTTGGTTGAAACTTTATGCTTATCTGTTCACCGTAAAATGTCATGAATACAACAAAAGTCTCTTTAAGACAAGCAATTTCACTCAGATCACACTCACATCAAATTCTCCAAAACTGTTTGCCAAGCTTATAATTACATTACATATATGGAATCACCAATGAAATTAAACAACAACTGCCTCATAAGTTTCATTTCTAAGTGTTCGTATGAAACAAAATCAGCATTTTTTCTGGTTGCCCGAGCTAATGTGTATGCACACCATAAAGGTACGAGATCACATCACCAACCTTATTTATGGCCATTCTACACATAATCATCCACTAAATAATGCTTTGTCAGATCGTGCTGGTCTACCAGTAATTTACAACTTGGTCTTGATGACAAATCTCCTCCAGAAATAGCAGGGACTCTTTGTTTATAAGAGTGTGGGGGTTGGAGTAGCTGCTGTCATGTGATATGTTTTTTACAGGACTCGTGTTCATTTCATACAGATTAAAAAATCAAAAATAATCAGCTTAGAAAACCAAATAAAAAAACATTGTTTTTTAAGTGTATTTGGTCAATTTAAAAGTAGAGATTTTAAGCTTTATTTGGATATATTTCTGTCTGTGAAGCAAGCATTTGCTGGGATTTCTGTGTGTTTGTTGACCACAAAAAAATAATAAAAATAAATAAATAAAATAAAAACTGTTGTAAAAGCACACGTCTGGTCCGTGCTTCTGTCCCGGAGAAATGTGAGTTTATAATGATTAATGATTAGCTCCTGTACTAATAGGCTTTAATCGCCATATTGACAATTACACTATCCTCATTCAAAACTATATTAGTGACATGTCTTGTGTATTCTGTAAACGAATTACCGGTTTGTAAACATTCAAGAAATATTTTATATTTTTATATAAATTATTTGCAAGAAATAATGTTCCATGATTACCAGATTAAAAACTTTGTAATGCTAAAAACCGAGGTTCTGCCAAGCCAAAGACAAGGAAAGAAGACGGAGCTTTACAAGGCTTGGGCAATCATCAACAAACAAAACAACTGCTATCTAACAACGAATTGCACCTGTACGGTAGGGTATGTAAACTTACATTCTTACATTTCATTCTAAGCACTTAGTGTCCACAGTTTAATTTATCATATTTAACTGTATTTGCTGAAATCATTGCTGCAATCAAAAACGAGTAATGTGTATAATTCAGCATAGCCTGAACTTACCTAATATGAAATGAGAACTGCAGAGTGGACCATTTTTAATTAGGTCCTCACTCCAATCAGCTCCCTTTTAGCCAAAGACAAAGACGTTGGCATTAAAAGCAGTGTGGTGTACGGTAAAAGTTAAGTTTTCTATTTTTTAACATTTTGAATTTGGCACACCGCACAACACGACATGTTTGCTATTGAAACTGGTGTTTTTTTTGCAACCGGGAACCCGTGTGACGTCATGAGTGACGTAGGTTGGTAATTCCTCTACAGTCTTTGATACAACATATATTTTACCATATCCAAATATAAAAAATATCAAATCACTTTCCTTTTCTCTGTGATATATGCTCAAGTATGCTCATGTTAAAAATAGGAAACTGTAATATTTCATATTTGATTTTTCAGAATTCCTTGTTTAACTTAACATCCAAATCAATTGTTTGAATTTAATAGACTGTGTATAAAGTTATAAATGTCTTTACTGCTTAAACTTTGATGTGCTGTCGGCTATTTATCACCCGAATCACCCAAATATACTGATAGTTGGTCTTTTTGAGGTTCTGAGATCAAAGGGGATGGTAATTTTGTCTTGTTTGCTACATATTCCACAATAATAAAATAAAGTAAGATTAATAAATCAATATGTTAATGTAAAATGAAATATAAGCCTCCCTTCTCTCTGGATATCCATATAAGCCTCTGCTCATATCTCTATTGTTTTGGTGTTGATACCATGAAAAGAGACCCAGGCATGAAAAGAAAGAGAATACGAAAACGGTCTATAAGCTCACATGGTCATTTGTTTTGTGAGGACTCTGCCTTTTATGTCTGTATTATGCTACCCTTATCTTGATGAATAAGACCATCTTTCATGCTCACTAATGATCAAAGGATGAATGTCTGCATGAAAGCCAAGAAAACAGAATAAGCAGTTGGCCAATGACCATCATAAAGAATACATTCAGCACTTCAGACGTGAAATGTGAAAATGAAACCAAGAGGAAAAATGTTATTGCTCAGAGGTTGCTCTTTGATGGTTTGATGGAGTTCTGCTTCAACAGCTTTTGTCTTAGATGTTTCTCCTAGCACTTCTTAAAAAAAAAATTATTTATCATGATGACTTAGCAGATGATGATGACTTACCAAGAGTATAGAGTAGAGCTGCATAATTAATTGTTAAATTTTTGTGATCTCAATTCAAATCCATGCAGTCTTGATTCAGTACTGTCTAATAAATGTTTGAAATGTGCGATCACATTGGAACTTTCAAATATGTGTTTGACCCTGAAAGTGGTATTGTTATTTATGATTATAAAACAGCTTCAGGATTTTTGTGCTTCAAAAAGTGAAATTGTCATAGATACAGGACCAAGTTCAGATATACGGATTTCAATGACAGCAGTTAAAAAAAGATTAAACTCCTTTTTTTAAAAAAAAAAAGAAGAGACACATCAGGTGATATTAGTCTTAATTACATTATTGTGCAGAATCAATTACACGGTAGTGAATGTTACAGATTGTATTTTATTCTTTTTTGTATCTCTACTAGGGAGTACTGGTAGAAGAGAAAAAAATGAATTAATATTCAATTAATAATTTAGGAGATTCATTCAATTATGCTCATTCATCCAGTAATGACACATGTGAGGTCTTTATTAGTGAGTCATTGAATTGTATGGCATTACTTTTTGGTGAAGGAATGATTTCATGATGTCAAAATCCATATTGAGTTGCCTCAAAGTATGCCATGGGCTTTTATTAAGTTTGTTTTTAAATAAATGAGTAAAATAAGGTCTTTGGTAAACAAAAATTTCACAATAATTAATATTTTTTTGCTGAAGGAATGATTTCATGATGTCAAAATCTAAATTGAGTTGCCTCAAAATTATGCCATGGGCTTTTATTTTTTTTTTATTTATTTATTTTTTATAAAAGAGTAAAATAGGTCTTTGTAAACAAAAATTCAACAACACTTAATATTGTTTGCTGAAGGAATTTTGTAATGTCAAAATCCAAATTGAGTTGCTATGGTGTTTTTTTGTTTTGTTTTTTTTTAACGTTTTTTGTTTTTAATAAATGAATAAAGCAAGGTCGTTTGGTAAACAAACAACATTCAACAATACTTTATATCTTTTTTGGTGAAGGAATGATTTCATGATTTTAAGATCCAAACTGAGTTGCCTCATAATTATGCCATGGGCTTTTATTAAGGTTTTATTTTAAATGAATGAGTAAA
Source organism: Danio rerio (assembly GCF_052040795.2). Lineage (NCBI taxonomy): Eukaryota > Metazoa > Chordata > Actinopteri > Cypriniformes > Danionidae > Danio > Danio rerio. The sequence goes on along the minus strand of NC_141022.1, from coordinate 30,704,361 downwards.
ACAGGGTCTGTGGTAAACAAAACTCAACAATTCTCAACAGTTTGTTTTTGCACAGCATAAACTGCACACACTCATACCCCCAAGAATTTTCAAATGTTATGGAAGCTTGTTTCTGTCCCAGAATAAAAATGAAAAAGGCTATTTTCATTGCAATTGTTCCTACTGTTACTCAATTCTTACAAATGTGATTGTATATATAATTATAAATAAGTAAGAATTTAAAGTAAAAAACTTAAACTTATTTTTTAAGTTTAAACTTAAACACCTTTTTACTCATAATTTAGATACGAGTTAATATTTAACAGTTTTGTATTAATTCTGAATTCTGAAACATGAGTTTTATAAAATGGACACAACTTCAAATTTCACATTTTTGATATGCATTTAATTTACATTAAAGAGCAAAACATTAAAGTACTGTTAAGTTTACCACAGATGTTATTTTAAAATAAAAAATAAGAAAGGAAAATCTTGTAGGAACCCACAGTGATTAATTTTCCCAGGTTTGATATCATTCATGCGCAGCTCCGTTTAGAATCATGGGAGCAATTAAATTTCTTTTTTTAAACGAAAAAAAATAAAATAATTCTTAATATTGCAGGAATCATGTATCTCTAGTACAGGGCTATGCAATTAAGGCTGTGTTCTCATGAGAACAATATGAAAAGTAGAAAACCAAAGTAAAAGACTAGATGTAATGTCTAGCAGTGAGAACAGTAAGAAACATCTTAAAGATTCAAGAGCAGAGATGTCCAAACAAAACATTGGCTCATCGTAACCTTTGATTTGGCCCGCCATACCATCTAAGAAGTGTGGAAGAATGAGGATGATTTAGAGATTTTCATTTCAAATCTAATGTAACCTTGTGTTTTATTGTTAAAAGGTAATTGAAATGAAATGATTCAATTAAATACTGTAAATCAGATAATCAGATTAAGTTTAAATGTACTTACTGTCACCTGATGAAAGCAGAGATTTTGGTGTGCAAATCAAGGCCGAGGCATATTCTGCTTGAGAAGTGTATCATTGAATCATTGAATTCCGCTGTTTACTGTTATGTTTTTATTGCATTAATTTATTTAATTCAATTCACATCTCATTTATATAGTGTTTTAAACTGTAAACTGTGTCAAAGCAGCTTAACATAGGCCTTCTAGTAACTGAAGGTTACTAGAAACTGCATCAGTCCAGTTTTCAGAGTTGAAGTTCAGTTTAATCCAGTTCACTGTGGTTATCATTTTAAAAAATACACAGCATAAGTTAATACAATTTAAAGTAATGCTTTTTCATTTATTTATCTTTAAATATTATGAAACAAATTAGGAAATTAACCATGGCAACTTTAATGTAATACAGTTTGGTATATTTACCTTCAGCTCACGGCTCACAATGATGCTTGGTTTTAGGCCCTTTATATGAAAAAGACACCCCTGCTATAGAGATTTAATTTTGGACTTTTCTTATAAGAAGCTGGAGAGGAAGGCCACCTCTTACTGTACATTACTCCACTGATCATCATTCAGAGCGGGGGAAACATTTGTGTTCAGTCACTTCTCTTTTGCCCGGATCCCTCCGGCTAGAGTGAATTGGAGATGAGCCAAAATCTAATAAGGTTCAACCTGGCTGTCAGAGTTTGAGTGTGTGTGATAGTGTGTGTCTATGTGTCTGTGTGTGATATAGTGGCTGAGAGATAATGTATTGTAAAAGCCAAGGATAGTAGAGCAGGTGGCATGTTGGAGTATCTGGCTCATTATCTTTAAAACGGAAAGTGTTTGGCTGCCATTGCATTTAGCAATGAGCTAACTACTTACAAGGCTCTGAATATAAAGCAATCAGAGTGCTAGCAGACTGAAGCCACTGCTTAAAAAATGCTTTCTTTTATGCCTGTTTTTTTTTTTTTCCTTTTTGTGTGGTACATCTACTGTAACTCTGGACTATAAAATCCACATCATATCAAAGAGGTTTGATCAAGCACTACATGTGATATTCATTAAACACACAACCATGTGCATGCCAAAGAGTTTTGATCAAACAATGCATCAGATATTCATAAGCCATACGCTCATCTATACGCTTGCATTAACATGAGGGAAAGTGATGGCTAAAACACTTTAAAAGCCCGAGCTTTGATGTAACAACGTATGTCAACCTCCATTCTCAAACGCTTTTATTTAAAATGTTGGAAAATGAACATTAGCGAAGCTTTTAAAACTGCCTAAGAGTATTGCTATAGCATATTATTGAATGCAATGTGCACGTGTAGGACATATGTATAGAAAGAGCATCTGTTCTTCACATGCGCTTCATTAAGGAGTGTGATTGACACATCCTCAAAAAAGGTACTTTTATACCTCATCATGACAGACATGAGGCATGTGAAGGTTTCTGTAATTTTACTAAGCCATAATGAGCTTTCTAATTGGCAGATGCAGTGCTGTTATTTTAAAACATCAGCTCAGCAAATGTGGCAATCAAAAGTTGTTGAACTATATATTCAAGAATTTATTATAATTTTAATGACATTTTTCTGCCTCTCTCTCTCTCTCTTTCTCTGCAATCAACAGTAGCTTTTCAGTTCCAGTTTCAATAATTGCTTTTTTATAGTACTAAAGAAGAACATTTGAGTATATTTCTATAGCACATACTGTATGTCAAACGATCAAAGAAAATTGGATTTCTCATAGTATATATTTAAAATGAAAATGACAGGTACAGATTGTAAAAGCTATTGTTAATTATTATAAGCAAGAGTCTGTATTAGAAAGCCTCCATATGCCAAGACTATGGACCAGGGGTCTCAAACTCAAATTGGCGAGGAGCCTTTTTAGTGACTGACAATTTATTAAAGAGCCATTTTAACATTTAAGCATAAGAAAATAGTGGAAACCTGACATAATTGATGCATCTTAGAATAACAGACATGACGTTTATATTTCAAGCATTACCTGCCATCAGTGATAATGCAAATCGGCACTTTTGTCGTTTAACACATCAGCTGCTGAAATATATCTGTGATTGTTGTGTGTATAGCCGAGCGCCAGACACACATTCAGCCATTTTTTTTACAGACTATATGCAGTCAGAACTCTAGCTATTTGTTTCTTGTTGTACACATTGAAGAGGGAGTTTAAATTGCTATGAAATACTACAAATAATAAGCATTATTAGAAAGCCGATTGGACTTTACTTGCAATTGTTCTTTTAAACATCTTTCTTTTTTTTATAAAACTATAACAAGTAAGGGGAAAGTATGTACATATTCACATTTACATCAACTAGAAGTACAATTTTACTAATGTGTATAGTTTTTATGCAAATCTTAATAAGCATATGAAGAAAATCTATTAAATGAGACCATTTAAATCAAATATTAGCAAAATTATCATATTTGCTACACCACCAGCATGAGGTGTAAGCCATGAAGACGTGTTTGTACAAGAAAATACAAGTGGTATAAAACTGGAAATAATCAAACGGCCCTTGAATATTTACAAAAATAGAGCTTTAGTAAAAATAGAACACTTACACTTATTTAACGTTTAAATCAGCCAGAGAAATAAAACGCATGTGTGTTATTCTCAACCATACACTGAGAGAAAATGAAAGTAAAACTAATCTGAATACAGTACTATAAATATCGACTAGGTGGCGGGTCAAAACCATAAATTGCTAGATGCAACTGCACAACAATGATAGTGGTTTAAAAATATATGTTTTGGCGGGCTGAATCACATAAATTTTTGACGTCAGTTGCTGGCCGGAGGGAGGAAAAGGAGAAGGGGCCGTAAATGGCCTGCGGGCCGGAAGTTTGAGACCCCAGCTATAGACAAAAGCTAGTCATGCTTAATTAGTGCTCCATGGTTAGCAGAAATGACAATCATGTGCAGCTGAGACACAAGACCTTACGGACACTCCAGAGAAATAAGTATCCGTGACTGGACAGCTCTACTGGCTTCTGGGGATCCAAAGTACATTATCTTAATAAACATGTCAGCTCAGTTAACAGGAAGCCACTGGATATACCTAGAAAGAGTAGTATCCATTTTGGTTTCTTTCTTTCTTTCTTTCTTTCTTTCTTTCTTTCTTTCTTTCATTAATTTATTTAGGCCTACTTATTTGTATGTATGTTTGTACTTTCATTTTAGTTGTCTTTTAATTTTTTTAATTAACTTTCCAAAATGAATCCTTATTTCACTTAACAAGTTTATAATGATAATAAAGCTTGTTAACAAGTTTTTAATGATTTATAGAGGAATTATTACGCTTTCTTTCATTATTTATCTTCAATTACAAGTAGCAGGGTATTTACAGCTACTGTATATTTCTGTTCATTCGCATCCTGTCCCTTTGTGCCCCCTGGCGGCATAATTGCAAACTGCGGTTGTACCGAAAAATATGTGTTAGTGTGGCGGCAGTGCCACTCGCGATGGTAAAGCTCCTTTTAAAGTGTCACCCACTGTATATTTAAAATAAATAAGACAATTTGTGAAAGGTCTTATTAATTATTATTATTATAAGCAAGAGCCTGTATTAGGATGCCTCCATATGCCAAGACTATACAAAAAAGCTAGTCATGCTTAATTAGTGTTCTGTGGTTAGCAGAAATGACAATCATGTACAGTCGAGGCTCAAGACCTTACAGACACTCCAGAGAAACAAGTCTCCGTGACTGGACAGCTCTACTGGCTTCTGGGCATCCAAAGTACATCTAAAAAAACATGTCAGCTCAGTTATCAGGAAGCCACTGAATGCGATCTTGGACCCCATTGACACCTAGAACAAGTAGTATTCATTTTGGGGGATTTATTTGACATATTTTTGCATATGAAATATTTTTATATATATGCATTTTTGCATATGAAACAAAATAAACAACAGTGACAATGTATAAATATAAAAATATTAATAGATCATTTTAAAGGATGTCAACAAAAACAATGGTCCCAACATATTTCTTGTTTTACATTTTTAATTCCTATAGCTTTCAAGAATCCAAAAAGAGACAGATATTGATAAATAAGGTTATGAAAGCTGTTTTAACATTAAGTAATAGTTAAGTTGCCTCTTGTTATAGCTGGAAATAGCTTAATAACAAGCAGGAAATGTTAATGGGCCAATGACATGACCACATTCAAATGGTTTATATATTTAAATTAAATAAATAAATGCAACTCAATCAAGCATGGTTCTCTGCAATACCCAATACTGATTAGTCAGCTGCAACATTCTGAAGTGTGCTATTTGCTGTTAACAACTGTCAATATTCCAATATCTATACCAAAACTAAGTACTTTGATATAGTTATTGTGTTCAGAAGTGGAATAATGCACATCCAGCTAGTTGTTCTCAACAAATTTGTTACACTGTGATTCTGATTAGTCAGTTGCAAAATTCCATGCTATGTTATACCCATATAACAACCACTAAAACTAATAACACAGTCTTATCTAGGTACTTTAAATCATCTTGACCATCAATTAATCATTTCACATACAGATGCATACATCCACATTTATACACTGCTGTTTGGTACCATTCTGTGAGCGATTAACATATAGGTTGGCGTATACTCTATTTAGACGCTTTAATTTACTTTAATTTTCCTTTAATTAGAGAATTATTAAATGATTACATGCCAGAACAAAGTTTGCTGTCTATATTTTAGATTTTGTGGCAAGTAGCCATGTAATAAGCAAGAAAATGTGCATCCAGGCGGTTGTTTTCACTGAATAAAGCCCTTCAGGCTTATATAACAACTGCCGATAAGCCTGCCGGGCTTTATTCTGCAATAACAACCTTCTGAATATATTTTATCCCATACAGTACATAAAGATTTCTGTTGGGGTTTATTCTATGATCAAAACCAGCTGGGTGTGAATTGTTTACTTAATATTACAAGCCGAAACTTTTGAGTTTACGTGACTACCAGAAATAAACAGCAATGCTTGTTTGACCACTTTTTATCAAATCAATCTTGGTTGCACTTTGTTTTACAGTACATGCACTTAATGTTCATGCACTTAATACAAATAAGTACTTGGTTATATAAAGACACTACAAGGGTTAAGGTTTGGTTCAGGGGTAAGAATAAAGATAGAGTACCTACAGTAGTTATTATCCAGCTTATGTAATGACTATGATATCACATAGCGTGTATATAAAAAACAAGAGATTGTAATACCAGGAATGACCTCAGTGCTCTTGAGAGGGTACATGCAAAATATCAAAGCCACTTGAATATATTGTTCTTACCTTGCCAACATAAAGAGGTTCATCTCCAGTGTACTCCTCTAGGACAAAGAATTGGTTCCACACCCAGTTGCGCTTGTGTCTTTGAAGGGATGTGCCCACAGAATCTCTGAGGGGCCTCAGGGAAACAGAACGGAGCGGGACAGAATTCAGAGTCATCCCCCCACAGCCCACATCCCGCTGGGCCAACAGCAGTATAGTCATTACAGCCAGTCCAGTCCACACTGCAGAGCCAATCTGCATCATTTGTTGAAAGGATGAAAGTAAAAAAAAAGGAAACAAAAAAAATACACTCCTCCGTACTGAACGGACCGCAGAGATCTTAAGGTGAATAGTTGGCTCCTGGGAAATGATGCACCACCCTCAGCACTGGCACGGGCAGCCAGACAGACCAGACCGTCTGACCGGTGATTGATGGGAGAGACCACAGGAATGAACGATGATTGTAGTTGAAGCCCTCAAACCTGCGGTGAGAACAGACATCAGGGAGAGAGGATGAAGAAAATCAGGGAGAGAGAGAGAGAGAAAGAGTCAGGGAAATATACAAAAAAGTGTGTCTGTCAGCACAGATGCAGCCTTGATTTACTGTCATTCTTTTTAGAATAGCGGCTCGCATTTGAACCACAGATTAAGACAACATGACTTCTGGCATTTCAGAGGTTGCCGTGTGAGATGCAGGTGCAGGCTGGACGCAACAGGTGAGCAAAATGGACATTCAGCTCTTTCCTCTGGATGGGTATTTGACAGCACTGCTGAAAGTGGAGCACATTAATCTTTAGGGCTGAAGGGAAACGGGATGGGAGGGGGAAACAGACAGAGGAAGAGGGATGGAGCTCCAATGCAAAGATTTGGAAAAATAAAGCAAATATGTACCATCTCAAGTCCTAGCAAAGGAAAGAGTTGGTAAATTATCATACTCAGACAGAATATGGGTCAATGTCAAATATAAGAGTGGCTAAAAGTCTAGTTTGAAACATGCTTAATTTGCATTAAAGCTGGTTTCATACTTTTTTCAGGAAATATTCAAGAAATAATTGGCTTGAAGACTTATTTAGCCATTGAAGGAGACCTAATTTACCCCCTTTGCAAGATTTAAGATAAGTCTTTTATTTCTCTATTTCTTTCAGCTCAAAACACTCATCAGACTATTTATTCTACCTTTAAGAATATTGGAATATTTTGCTCTGAAAAAAAATGTAGCTGTTTTTGTGCTGTTCCCATGTGCCTGAGTGTGCCTCAAATTCCACCTCGGCTGCGTCAGATAAACAGCACTGTTACAGACATAAAGGAAGTAGATCCCACGTAACATTTGTTAGAAATACTAAGAACTTTGCCAATGATTATTTGATGTATTGGTTGTGAAGTTTATTCAAACCTTTTAGCAATGATGAGTCACACACATTAGCCTCTTTCACACATACAGACCTTTCCAAAAAATTACCAGCAATTTTTAGTGTTGTTACAGAGACATGTTAATACGCGGCTGTCAATCAATTCAGTGGCCGGGGAAAATTCTATGTCACATTGCTGTGGGCCTCAAAATGAGTGGGATTTGGATCCTATTTTAGCATCAGGAATAATAATAATAATAATTCATTAAATTTATATAGCGCTTTTCTAGACACTCAAAGCACTTTACACATAGGGGGAATCTCCTCATCCACTACCAGTGCTCAGCATCCACCTGGATGACGCGACGGAAGCCATTTTGTGCCAGATCCCACACCACACACCAGCTGATTGGTGGAGAGGAGACAGAGTGATGAAGCCAATTGTGATATGGGGAGGGTTAGGGGGCCATGGTGGACAGAAGCCAGTGGGCAGATTTGGCCAGGATGCCGGGGTTAAACCCCTACTCTTTTTCGAAGGACATGCTGGGATTTTTAATGACCACAGAGAGTCAGGACCTCGGTTTAACGTCTCATCCAAAAGACAGCGAAAATTTTTAAAAAATAAACTTATCGTAAATAAACCCAATATGACTGTGGACACACTATACCTATACACAGTTTTGTCCAAACAGATTACAAAAGATGGTTTTCCTTATAGGTGCATTTTAAATCAAATGTACATCTTTAATGTGAATATATACATCTTTAACTTTTTTCAATGAGGCTTTTTTCTTTTACTATTATGTCTAAAAAAGGTTTTAACTTATATATGCTGTCCAACTGTACCCATATTTGAGTTACACACCAAAATATGTTTTTCATAGAAAGATTAAGATATATGCACCCACATTAAAGAAGTATAGACAATATTTTATCATATTTTACTTGATGGTTAGACTTTTTAATCAGTCATCATTTCCCTCGTATCTTAAAAATGTATTCAAAGTCAAATGAAACCAGCATGAATATAAAATGAATGTTTTAAACTAGATTTCCTTGCAGCAGGCTGGTTGAATGAATATTATGCATTTTTAATGTTTTTTTTTTTTTTTTTGAGCATCGCGTCACTGACCCACAGATTGTCATTATCATATTTCACAAGTAGCCTATGTTGAATAATTCAGCTATTCTTTATTTACCATTCTCTTTCTAATCCAATCCGACTTAAGGTACTTCAGCATTGTGTGAAACTCATCTTGGGGTTGGTTAAGCACTTTTCTCAGGAGCACAATGGCAGTGGTTTGTGAATAGCCCCATCTGGGGTTTAAACCTACAACCTCCAGCTTAAGAGCGTCTACTAAGAACTACAATGATGGACATCACCGTAAAAGAGTGTTATGTAAGTGACACTGGATTTTTATGGCGTATAAAAAAAACCTCTCATGCTCCAAATTGCAATGGAGAACTACAATTTAAAAGTGTGCACTCTAAGTTGAAGTGACAAAATTCCAGGCACAAATTTCTCCTAAGGGGTCCCTGGAGCTTCTCGGTCCGAGAGAGCCTTTTAGGTGTTTCTAACATCCTTTTAAAGTCAAACACTTACAAGTCTGGAAAAAAACAGTTCAAAAGGGATTTGGATAGAGCACATCTACGCTCTCTAGAGAAATCTGTCCTTCCAGCAGTTCAAACCCACAGCAGCAGGATTCACACCCCAACAGCTTATTTTGATGTTGAAGAGGATGTTGAAATCTCCACGGAAATCTCACGTTGTCCGAGAAAAGATTAGATCTATCCTATGTTTTACAGGCAAAACAGTGCCCATTTTGAGTTTTTCGAGCACTTGCCAATTCGTAATTAATCACAGCAATCGCATTAGACTCATTACGCTGTTTCTTGCAGGTTCAGATGGGCTTCAAACAGTGTCGCCATTTGAAAGTGTTACGCATTAATGTTGATGGCAAGGTAAGCTTAAATTGAAGTCGTTAAATACAAAAGTGACATTAAAGCTATACCCTATGACAGATGCTGTAACTAAGAACACATTTGAAACTCCAGCTCTGAAGGTGAACAGAAGAGTAAATCACAAAGCATTCCTCAGGGAATCCATTCCCTCCTTGTATTATCTCCAAGCTAAAAAAGCACCAGCATAGTTGGAGGAGAACAGAGCGTCTTGCGCTTTGCTTCAGAAGACCACAGTGCCAGGACCCCTCAGTGGGGAAAAGTCACATCTAAAGCCCATAATCTCTATCGTAAGCTTCACTTTATAGGGGAATTACAAGTGCTTAGTGACTGATTAGATCTCTGCGTGTTTGACTGAGTAGATTCAATAAAAAAAAGTTTTCAAAAATGGCTGACGGGTATCAAGAAAACACAGTTATGCTGAAATAATCCTCTATAACGTCTCAATTATCTCCGACCTCCAATGGTTTCATTGAAGTGCTACATGACACCACTGCAAAATAAAAAAGAGCTTCGAGTCTGGAATGCTTAAAGCGTAGCGCAAGCTAATAAAGAGAGCTGGAAGGTGATATGGATCATTTATCAAGCTTGCATTAAAACAAAGCAAACAAGGACATAGGAAACGACTGCTGGGGGTTTTTAATGCTGTGCGTCTGAAGCAATATCTCAGGACATGTTTGCATGACAGGGCATTTCTCAATTGAAGCCAGACTGCTAACTGCACAACATGCAGTTAAGAAGAAATGCATTCTGATTTTTTTCTGAAAATAATGTGTGGCCAGCTCGTCACAGACTCTGGTAATTGTTTTGCAACATCAACTTACTGAACAGAAATGAATTAACAGTGAACTGGCTTGAGCTGTATAATCATATCAACATCTATTGCCTTCTTTAGAGATGTTTATACAGTAGCTGAATGTAACTTGTTTCATAATTGATTCACTTTCTAGTTGCTTTGCATTTTTCTCATATAAGAGATTTTGAAAATCTTAGAGCATTACGCCGGCTACAAGGTGAATCACAATATTAAAAGCTTTGATAAAAAGTACAAAGTATGAAATCATGTATAAAATAGTATAAAGTTAAAAAAAGACAAAGGTACAACACTGTGTACTCAAAGATGCCGTGAAAAATGTAAACATATCTATTTTTTGATGTTAGTTTCAGACTGCTAGTTTTAAAGATATCTTTACTCACCAGCCACTTTATTAGGTACACCTTTCCAACTGCTAGTTAACGCAAACTTCTAATCAGCCAATATCATGGCAGCAACTTAATGCATTTAGGCATGTCGACATGGTCCAGACGATCTGCTGCATTTTAAACCGAGCATCAGAATGAGTTTGTTGGAGCCAAATGGGCTGATCTGAGCATTTCAAACACTGTAGATCTACTAGGATTTTCACGTTTACAGAGAATGGTCAGAAAAAAAAGAAAATATCCAGTGAGCAGTAGTTCTGTGGGTGCAAATGCCTTACTGATGTCAGAGATCAGAAGAGAATGATTAGAGCTGACAGAAAGGTAACAGTAACTCAAATAACCAGTTATTACAACCTTGGTATGCGGAAGAGAATTTTTGAATGCATAACATGTCCAACCTTGAGACTGATGAGCTACAGCAGTAGAAGACCACACAGGGTGCAACTCCTGTCAGCCAAGAACAGAAAACTGAGGCTACACTGTGCACAGGCTCACTAAAATTGGACAATAGAAGACTGGAAAAATGTTTGCTGTTCTGATGAGTCTCGATTTCTTTGGCCTCCACAATCACCAGATCTCAATACAATAGAGCACCTCTGTGATGTAGGAATGTGGGATCATGGATGTGCAGCTGACAAATCTGCAGCAACTGTGCGATGCTATCAAGTAAGTATGGAGCAAAATCGCTAAGGAATATTTCCAGTACCTTGTTGAATCTATGCCACAAATAATTGAGGAAGTTCTGAAGGCAAAAAAGAGGTTTAATTCGGTTCTAGTGAGGTGTACCTAATAAAGTGGCCGTTGGGTTTATTAGCTAATGTGCTCCAAAACAGTGACAAAATTCACATTTAGAAGATATAAAACAAGTATAAACATGTAAAGCTTGCATTTTGTCACTTCCGCCTAAACTTCACCTTATATTACATTTTCTCATCAAATTTTGAACATCAAATACTCTCTAGCATCTGACATGTCTGACATGCTTTTTATTTGATGTGTCTGAGCTCAACTGCTCTCACTGAAGAGCTGTGATAAAATGAAGAGCTATTAGTTGTTTTGTTTAAACGGGCAGGAGCTACTCTATGTCTCATCATCTCTACAGTCTTAAAATTAGATTTTACATCAAACATCAAATAAAAAATGCACATTTCAAAGCACTTCACAGGAGTGGGAAAATGTAGTTTACCACCACAGATTTCAGTTCAAATAAATTTATTGTTAAAATATTCTGCGATAAAGAAAACTTCAGCAAAAACATGTGCAACCAAATCTGTATACAATGTCTGTTTTTAAAGATTATGATAAAATTATGAAGAATACAAATATAAAATATTGTTTTATTTTTGGAACTGGACTGTCACCGAATGTCACCGGGGTAACACTTTATTTTGATGTTCCACTTGAAAATAAGTCGACTGTCTGCTTAATATCTGTTGATACTGCTCCTTCAACAGACATTTAACTATTTGTAAGAAACTTTGCACAGACATGTCAATTTACACTAACCCTAAACCCAACTCTAACCCCAATTTAACAGTCTACTTATTATATATTGAGAATTAGTTGACATGTAGATGCAATGTAACTTAATTTAACAAATGGACCAAAATAAAGTGTGACCGTTAACGCTTATAAAGTTGGCATTAAGTAAACAATGATCAATTATCTTTTATACTGCTGCTTTAGAGCTGAAGTATATTTCATAATTGACAGATTTTTATAACATTAACAATGTGAATTGTTTTTTTTATTAACGTGAAGCTGATTTAAAAAAAGTTCAATACAGTATTAAGACAAATAAATGACTATACTGTATACATATATGAATGAGTTTGCATTCTTTGCAAGTCTTTTTTGGTTAAACAAACATTTTCTCATGATTATAAACTCAGATAGCAAAATAACAGATCCTGACCAAAAAAAAAAAAAACTATTACTGTACTTTACACAGCGACTAAATGCCACTACTCACGAGTGTACTATATTTGTTCCAGCCCCCCACATACATCTTTCTTCCCCGCCCGAATCTGCTCGCTGTTGAGCTTGGCTGAGACCCCGGACTTTGTGTTCGGCACAGATCGCCCAAATGGTCTGGGACAGAATGATGAAGTCTCATTAGCCCCCCATGCCATCTGACGAGAGGAGCTTAGTCTTGAGCGCAGACCGCCCTGTGAGAGAGCGCCCACAGCCACAGTCAGAGACTCGGCTCCAAAAACCCATCTCTGCACTCTCTCTAGTCACAGCCACCCTGCGGTGCGCGAGCGATTGTGGCACTCACTAGGGACAGTATGCTCGAACACAGAGCAAAGCAAGGCTCCTGGCATCTGGACATCAAACACGGCCCAATGCGGACTGGTAGCATATGGCCTTCTTATTATGGCTGCCCTTCACTGTGTAGACACTTGAGGGTGACTATGACAAGATTACGCTAGGATCCGGGCTAGATATGGCAGCTTATGAGCCTGCCAGAAGGAAATTTATCATAAATAATACACATTAAAAGGTGATTTTCTAGCAGAGTTCCATTACACGCTTCACAAAAAGAGACTGTTTATGTCATTTTCTTTGTAAACTTGCAATCAACATTTACTGTTACAAAGGTACTGCTATAAATGCCAAAAATAAAAGGTTTATGCATGTGCTTTCCAATGTGATTTTCACAGAAAAATGAAGAGATTATACATTTTAGACACTTTTTTTCTTTAAACTAGTGTAAAATGTTATTTTTGTGATATAGAAAAAAAAATAATTAACCATGGTTCTCAATTTTATAATCTTTGAAAAAATAAAAATAAAAAAAAACAACTTAAAAGGCATAAAAAACTGAAAGAGAGAATGGGGTGCTTTGAATTACTGGACAGTATTAATCATCTTCTAAGAACAAAAAGAACCATGAGGTCACATGCGCCCTCTTCAATGCAGCAAAGCTACTGTCTGCCTCACCTCATGTCATTTCAGTGCGGCTGTGTGTCAGATTCTAGCAATATATAAGTGATATTCATAAATTTACATACATTGACTATCATATGGAAAGTGAGGACATATAATAAAAATGCTTATTATGTATAAAAACATTTTAATAAAGCATTACATTGGTAGCATACACTGAGTAAGCAAAAGCCACCTGATAAAGCCAGTTTACAAGTGATTGCACAATCTGACGTGTGCCTACGCTGTATTGAACAGGAAATAAGCAAAATACAGCAATTTTGAATATAAAAATTGTTGAAATCATTTGAAATGTACAGAAATTGAATTTATTGCACATTCTGTATCTCAAATATTTATTGGACAAATATTTATTTTATCAGCACATATCTAATGATAGCGATGAGGATGATGAGTCCCCTGCCTCACCTAACTGCACGTCACTGATAGATAGACAGACAGACAGACAGACAGACAGACAGACAGACAGACAGACAGACAGACAGACAGACAGACAGACAGACAGACAGACAGACAGACAGACAGACAGACAGACAGACAGACAGACAGACAGATAGATAGATAGATAGATAGATAGATAGATAGATAGATAGATAGATAGATAGATAGATAGATAGATAGATAGACAGATAGATAGATATATTTTGGTCTCAATTTCAGTCTTCAAACTTCAAATTAGCACCTTGAGTTCAGTGTTAATTGCTGCTTCTTTGTAGATAAACGTGAAATTTATAATTTACAGGGATTGTGTGTGTGTGTGTGTGTGTGTGTGCTTTGTTTTGAATTGTTTAGTTTTTCAGTGTACAACATTAGGCTACTTGGCAAAACCCCATATAACACAAAGAAAAATATAATTAACCATGGTTCTCAATTTTATAATCTTTCAAAAGAAAAAAAAAAAACAGAAAAAAACAGGCTGCACCATAAAAAATGAAAAAGAAAGAAATAATGGGGTGCCCCGAATTACTGGACAATATTGTTAGTCCAAGTCGTCTTCCCTGACAGCCCTGTTTATGCATGGCCACAAACTTAAGCACAGCAAATTGGCAACAATCAGATGTTAAGTCAAAAAAGCTGTAAGTAACAGCAGAAGAACGACTGAGCATATCCTGCAAATAATACGAAGAATAACTCCATACTAAACACACATTCACGCTCACAAATCCACAATTAATTGTTGGATGCAAGCCACATCAAGTTGGCCCTAGAGTTCACTCAAAGCGCCACCTAGCGGCCTGCAGCTTCGCATTGCAGGCGAAGTTTCCTCCACAACGAGCCTCGGTGCTGCTGTTGGCATTGCAGTGGCGTCCTGACGGAGGTATATTTGATATCGACACGAATGTGTGAGGAACATCTGCACCTCTGTGCCTTGTGATACCAGCTCTCTTGTTTCCCTTTTTTTTTTTGGCACAGCACGACACAGAAAATTACAAAAACAAACCCTCTGACTGACATTGAGATATTGTCACATCAAAACTAATTCACAGTCACACTACAGACGACAGTATTTGCATCACAAATGCGACTCTCTGGCAACGTACCAACTATTGCTCTTAGGACTGAGAAATTGTACTTCCTAGCAACTCGATTAATATGCTGACTGCCAGACCTTAACTTTTGAACATCACAGATGATCCCAAGGGAAAAGCGCTGAATATTAAAGCATCACAGGGAGCGAGAGAAACTTTGAGAAGCGGCTCTTAAAATCTTGCTGCTGCTGACCACACTGTTTGGCAATATTTGAAAATGCAAAGCGCGTGAATATGTTTAATAATATTACATTTAATGGGGGTTCCATTAGCAATTTAGTTGACATTTCACATGTGTTCCATAATAGTATATAGTTTGATTACACGTAATCAATAAAATGTTTTTTTTAAGGATGAATAAACTCACACAAAAATCAAGCAATATCTTTTACTTAACTTTAAGAATGCTTTCAGCGTTCATTTCTAGCTTCGTAACGCATGTAAACGGACGCGACACATACAGTACACTCAGCCGGTATTATTGCACCTCACCAAACACTGCATAAATCAGACTCACCTTTATCTCTTGTCCTTCGAGTGCCTATAAATTGTAAATGTTCATGAGAAAACGCAGGAAAGGATTCCGTCACGTCTCCGCCGCTCTAGACGCGCTCTTCCCGAATGAGTGAAGGAAACATATTCAGGAGCATCCTTGCACTACAGGCGTCTTTCCCTCCGTTCCGCTCAATCTCTGCGCTGCTCGCTCACACTCCGCGCGTCTACAATAAGCCCTATTGAGAAGCCACAGCTGCAGCGAACCTCAGCCAGGGGAGAGCACTGTGGAGAGACTCACAAAGGGACCACAACACTGTCGGCCATCCGTGAAGCATGCCTCGGGAGCCTCCGTCTCCACAAACTCTGGGAAAACAGTGCGTAACGCGCAACTTATTGTCTCTGGTGAAAGTGGCTGACAAAATGGACAAGTCTCAGTTAGTGCGCTACAGGAGCATCGCTCAGCGGGGAAACGTTGCGCTGAGGGGAGGTGCCGATGTCAGTCAGCGTATCCAAGGTGCCGTGGCGATTGTAGGATTCAAGGGGGGCCACCGAGGGGCCAAAGTGTGCAAAGAAGGACCGAATTAAAATCTCGTCGCTAAGATATTGTGTTCATGAAATGTGGACTCATGAATGTACGCCTGTTGTAGTTCTTTGTGCTTTTTCAGAAGGACGAGCTTAACTTAATGAACACTTTGGATATGGTTAAATAGGTTTTATGTGAATTTTCATCACCTTTTCATTGAGCAAAAGTTTGCAACAAAAATATTAACATAAACACGTAATTAAATTAGCGATTTCAATTATTGCACTGGATATGCTGATTTGAAAGCCATGAAGTGCAATAATGTAATTAAATTATACAAAAACCCACATACACAGAAAACAAGAGGCTGTTTGAGAATATATATTCTCTGTTGTTTTGAATGTACTGGATTTAATATTTGACTTATGAGGCTATATAAAGTTAACATTTCTATCAAATTTTAGTTATTATTTGTTTTTCCATAGCTGTATATATGTGTTGTAGATAAAACTAAGCTAGCTGGTACATTTGCTATTTTTATTCAGATGCAAACTGCATTTAACCCAGGGTCTGACTTCATTCTGTACCAAGTAATGCATTATATCCGAACAGTCATACCAAGTTTTGTTGACAAACCAAATCTAGCATATATATGAGCAGTGTTTAATGGCAAATCCAAGCTCTAGACATCTAGTTTCATGCTGTAGTGTTTTTTTTTTTTTTTTTTTTTTCATTTAGATGTATGTACAAAATATAAAAGAGATCTGGTCCAAGGAATTTGATGAGGAAGTGCTTGATGAAACTTGAAATTAATGTCTTGAAAGGGTGCATGGTTGTTCAATAAATACAAGGCACAGGTTAATACAGTTTAAAGTAATTCATCGGATGTATTAGTCAAAAACAAATCTAAGTAAAATATTTTTTTAATAGAAAAGGGTTCTGTATCAAACGTTATGGTTTTGTTCTAAACTTTAATTTCTGGAAATGTATTTTTGATTTCTTTTCAAATGTTTTTCAAAAGGAGGTTTGTGCGAGACCATTGTCTTGCAATTCTTGGATATTCTGAGACATTAAACACTTCTTTCAATGTCCCAGCAATGTCTGCTTTTGATGGGCCTAACTCTTGCAATACTTTTAAACTGGAAAACTTCTGACCCTCCATCCTCAAAGAGAAGATGGGTAAATTGTTTCAAGTCATTCAGAGAGGATAAGATTCTTGGAAACAAAATCTCAACACCAATTTCAAACCATAACCTTTTCTGGATTTCCTCCATACTGATTAGTACTATGCCAAAAATTTATTGGAGCAATTGATTATACTCTGATAATTACATTAAAACATTATAATTGCTTTAATTGGTAATACCCCCATTTGTTCGTTATTTATTCACGTTAATGTATTTTTATTTTCTGATTTATTGTTGCTATACTTATACCAGTCTATTTCCTTTGCACTGTTTTTTTTTTTTTAAAGAAAAAAGCTTAAATGAAATATACATTTAAAAAAAAAAAAAAGAAAGCTAAGGTAATAATTGGTACACATACAGCATATAAGTCAGTGCTGTTGCTTGGTTTTCTATGTGCCTCTTTTCTTTTTTGATAATGAAACCATCATTATGATGCTTTAGAAGCCTGTCTGGAATCATTTTTCATACTGAATATACTATCTGATGAGTGAATGACTGAACTTTCGGATACAGCATGTTTCACTGTTTATATCAGTCGGCTTGTCAGTGTTCATGGTGTTCAGTGTGTGTGGTGCTGAGAGGAAGCAGTTTTGCCTGGAGTGAGGAGCCAGGTTTTGAAAGTCGAAGCCACTGCATTTTCTCCCTCGCAGCAGAAGCAGAGTTGAATCATTTTTCATGTAGTGAGGAAGAGTGGCTGAGTTGTTTGAAAAAGTTTAAATTGGTTGCATTTCTATTGCTCGAAATGGGGTTTCTCTTATGGAAAATGTGGAGTGGAGTTGAAGTAGGACACTGAACCAAAAGATAGACAATCAACCCTCATCATGCCACTCACATCTACAAAGATCCAGCTTGGCTTTGGGTCTATACATTAGTCAATCCTTGTGTTTTTAGGTGTATGTGAGGGTCCTTGTGCAGTGGGCCTGACATAGATTTCATTATCAAAGCAGCATGTGCATATTTTTTGTGCATTTTTTTTATTATTAACATGTTCACAAGTTGTCAGCAACACTCACCCTGGCCATAGTTTTACAGCCTTAAAAAATCAGACAGACTAAACACGAAACAAAAACAAACTATTTAAGATCACAAGAACAAACATGTTGAATGGCCAAGTGTGTGAGGAATTCTATTTTGAATAAGCCCACATACATTTGGGTTGCTCATAAATTTTGGAGAGGAAAAGTGCAGACTCACTCAAAGATTTTCTATTTCTAACGTTTATGAATGATATCAAACAGATTCATTTGAAAAGCTGTGCTTTTAACTTTGTTCATTTAAAAATAAAATAAAAATAAAATAAATAAAATAAAATTTAAAAAATGAAGGCTTTGAACTTCAAGTTACAAAGTTTAATACATATAAAAACTAACCCAGCTTTTGATAGAATCGTGTCACTTAACATTATGTTTTTATTCATTTTAAATCAGTTTAACATATAATTTATAATATATCATTTTAATGTATTTAATCATTTTGTTTCTTTGTTCTTCATATTCAAATGGGTTTTCTTTGGTTTCCGTAGGGTATTCGTTGTGTAATTTGCCATGGTGTGTGTGTGTGTGTGTGTTTAAGAGTGTGTCCCAGTAGTGGATTGTGGCTGGAAGGGCATCCGCTGTGTAAAACATATGCCGGAATACTTGGCCGTTCATTCCGCTGTGGTGACCCCTGATAAATAAGGAGCTAAGCCAAAGGAATGAATGAATGAGTGAATGAATGAATGAATGAATGTTCATTTGTTGTTGTTTTTTTCTTATACTTTTTTGTGTTTTTTTATTGTTTTAATCTACTTGTTTATGGAAAACACCTTGAATAAGCTTTGTGTTTGAAATGTGCTAAATAAATAAACTTGCCTTCCTTACACTTTCATAAGGTCAGGTACAATGTAGAAATCAAGAGCCTCATTTATAAAACATGCATATGCTCAGATTTGATCTTACAGGCATTTGCTAAAATCCAAATCAACATTGATATTTAAAAAAAAGTATTTTAATCTTTAATTGAAAAAGCACTTATTACCTCATTAGGTTCTAAGTATACTGTACATACTTGACCAAATTGTGGATAAATAACTATCGAAATCTGTTTTATTTGTATTGTGCAAAGTATATTTGCAATGTTTTTGTGCATGTTACACACACACACACATATATATATATATATATATATATATATATATATATATATATATATATATATATATATATATATATATATATATATAATTGAAAAGAGAAAAATGCTGTGATGTTTAAATAATTTTCTGTTTAAAATCTGTGAAGGTCATATGACCATCAGGAAAAATGCAGCAGTTCATTTCTCACAGGACACGTTCTCTGTTCTCGTGGTCTCTCGAGTTTGTTCCTGGCAAGATCCGTCTTCGCAAGAATGCAAGTCTGTTCATTCATTCATTTTCTTTTCAGCTTTGTCCCTTTATTAATTAGGGGTCACCACAGTGGAATGAACCACTAACTTATCCAGCATGTTTTTATGCAGAGGATGCCCTTCCAGCTGCAACCCATCTCTGGGACAACCATTCACACTCATAAACTAAGAACAATTTAGCCTACCCAATTCACCTGTACTGCATGTCTTTGGACTGTAGTGGAAATTGGAGCACCCGGAGAAAACCCACGCGAATGCAGAGAGAACGTAAAATCAGACACACAGAAACGCCAACAGACCCAGCCGAGACTCGAACCAGCAACCTTCTTGCAAGTCTGTTTTCTTCTTAAAAAATTGAAAAACAGCCTTACTCTTAATCACACATATGTCATATAGATGTGTCAGTGTCTACCAGTTTCCAACATTCTTCAAAATATCTTAATTTCATTTAAGAAAGAAATCCAAACAAATTTGGAACAAGTGGAGAGTAAGTAAACAATGACAGAATTTTCATTATTGTCTACTATATTCCTTTACCACTCGTTTACTCAACAATCCCTTTCAGCTTGAAATGTGTCTACTGCGCAAAACAAACATTTGGACATGAGCTGCATTGTATATCACAAGAAATACATGCAAATGTTTTCATTGTGGTCAGAGCCTCTGTGGCCGCACGGGGTGTGTTTGCATGTTCTGGCTCCCCATGAATCTCAAAGCTTTAAACAGCACTTTTGATGTTGTTTACTTTGGCATCCTGAATATTACAGCGAGCCGGAATTGACATTTAATGTTACATTAAGAATAGATACGGCTTATTATGACTGAATGAAACGTCCTATGACTGCTGAGGTCTGCTGTATCTCCTTTGCACCCTCTCCTACAAATGAGAAAAAGACTTACTGTACCCATTGTAATAAATGAAATTTCGATTTTCCTTTGAGTGTAATAGTCATCCTGTTATTTTTTTCCTTTTTTGTACTGACATTGAGAAAGAAAAAGAATCATACATTTTAATGGAATTATGACGTGTTAAAAAAAAAAAAACTTTCCCAATGCGAAAGTGCACTTGTGTCTATCATCCACAGCATGATTTAAGTCACATAGCTAGAAGGCCTGTCAGGCTCAATCCCTCTGTGACCTAAAACAAACAAGAGAAACTTTATATTGAAGAGTCCTCTAATCCAGCTGCGAGCATTACGTTATGAAAAAGTTAATTAACTGTTGCTGGCTTATGTCACCGTCAATAGACCTATGCCTTCAACAGTGGTGCTGAGCCAGTCAAAACTACACAAATGCAACAGCTCCTCAATTACAGTGGGACACTCTACGGTGTCACATTGGCCTGGATTAACGAACACTGGCGACAGCTAGAGCCCTGAGCTTCACTGAGCTACTGTGAGTCCAATGTTCTTGCATTTAATCCCACAGTTGAGAAGCGCTGAGGCAGGGGAAGAGTATTTGTTTGAAGTAGTGCATAGTAGACCAGAGCTCTAGTTCGTAAGTGACAGGGAAGCCAAGCTAGTTTTAAACCGAGAGAGGTAGAATCTTTAGACAAGGTTTCATTAAATTTTTTTTTTTTTACAGTTGTGCCTATGTGTGGCATTCACAGATTGAACCACAGTTTGCCCTTGATATGGAAGGACACTGTCAATGTGTGGGGGAGTTTGCGATCCAAGTAAGTGTCGGCCTTGTGATATTGCATTTGCTTTAAGTGCACAATTTAACAAGTGCAGCCAGCAAGTGCACAGAGCACTACGAGGCTGCATAGAAGCTACAAAAACATTTTTAAGGGTTGCCACAAAGGTGAAGTGGTGTTCTGCAGAACATGATTCATACCTCAAAGGCACACACTTGGATTTCTGTCTTTTTGAGCGATCATAAAAAAAAAAAAATTAAAGAAAGCATTCACATACACTGACATGCATTTTTAGATGACGAAAGGTGTTGGTAGTGATGAAGAAAATTTATCAAGGCCAGTGTTTACAGAGGAAAAAAGTAAAACAAACTGTCAAATGTAGTCAACGCACATTATTTTGAAGTTGCTGTGAAGCTTAAGTATTGACATTGCCAAAGCATTAGAAACATCAGTATAAAGACTTTAAGAGACTTTGAAATTTTGATCAAATTAGGCAAAAACTTAAAAAGATTAGTTATATATATATATATATATATATATATATATATATATATATATATATATATATATATATATATATATATATATATACACACACACACACACAGTTGGACGTAACATGTTATACGTAACGGGAGTTACCTAATAATATTACTTTCCAAAGTAACAAGTAAAGTATGCATTACTTTTAAAAATAAGTAATATTATTTTTTTAAATTAGTTTTTTAAAAATGTAATGCGAGTTACCTTTTAACTTGCTTAATTGGCTTTTACAAAATATATTGCGGAATAGAAATGACCTTAGTCAGGCTGAATCAAGCACTAAAGAACCTTCTGCAAGGGAACAGACAGTTAGACTGCACTCATTACGCAACAGTAATGTAACGCATTACTTTCCATAAAAAGTAACAAAGTAACGCAATTAGTTACTTTTTTGGGGCAGTAACTCAATAATGTAATGCACTTTCAAAAGTAACATCCCCCAACACTGGGTACATATATATTATATACCTATTCAAATTTCTTTCTTAAATGTATTGAATGAACCTGGAACCAGGTCCTAGTGTTGGACTTTTAGGGGCAGAGAACAGTTCTTGTAGTTGAAACCAAACACAAACAATTCTGTTTTGTATGAGTATTGCACAAAAACTAATTTACAAATGTGGAAATCTGATGAAATCGGAAATAGCTCTGATCTGAAATATGTTACATTTAGAAAAACTGAAAGTCACACTAAGTGACAAATTGTTCATTTTTAACAAGATTTAGGAACCATTCATACTATTTTTGCAGACTTTTACAAAACTATTGTTTGTTAATTTAGCAATTTATTTTATTTCATAATTTATTTCATAATCCATTGTTCCTGGCAAGCATGCAGTAGTCGGCAGCAACAGGGATTTCTGTAACAAACAAGCAAACATCTACAAACCCCTCCCCCAAAACTAAAAAGGTTAATGAATGGCTAATATGACTGGAAAGTGGAACCTTCTCTGTGGAGGCCAAACTGATGCAACAGATCTAATGTGAGTGAATCATCTTTGCATCTATAGTCTTTGCTTAAATCTAAAGTAATTTCAACTTTTGCCAGTTCAGTTTTGCCAGTATAATTTTACTATATAAAACTCAATTTTAGACTTAGGCTTAATGAGCCCTGCAAACTTTTTCAGTTTAAAAGTACTGATCATGCAAATTTCTGTTGCACTGGCTTATTGTATTCCACTTGACAAAGGTCACATATAGCAAAGGTAAACGTGAACACACTTTTACTGTGCAGCTGGTAGCCCTCTTGTACTGGTTACACAACTGGCATATATATATATATATATATATATATATATATATATATATATATATATATATATATATATATATATATAAATATACATATATATATATATACATATATATATATACATATATATATATATATATATATATATATATATATATATATACATATATATATATATATATATATATATATATATATATATATATATATATATATATACATATACATATATATATACATATATATATATATATATATATATATATATATATATACATATATATATACATATATATATATATATATATGATACAGTGACACTTATATATATATATATATATATATATATATATGTCATGTGCTTGTAGACCAACAATTTCAACAGCTCCAATATCTGTAGTATTAGTTTAGGACACACAGTGACCCAAATGCTCCATCTGAGACACCCAGTTGACCATAACATCACTGTACTGCTTGGTTTTTCAGTACTAAAGGGCCTACCAGGCCCACTGGGAAGCTTGAGTATAGTTTGGTGGCCAAACAAATTTTATGGCTCACATCTCTACAGGCACCTGGTCATGCTTTATAGCCTCATCATCGGTGCTTCAAAACTGGCTCTGAAACATACCTGAACACACTCTTATAAATGTTTTCTCAAATCTGTTAAAGGAGAGGAAGTCGCTTTCCAGAACCTTTACCTATTTGCTAGAAAGAATTTCTAACTTGATCGACTGAGACCCTTACTGCCGTCTTGAATGAGCTGAAGGCACACACGCTCTGGGAGCACTTAACGTAAGTTTAACCACAACCATAATCAAAGGGATTTCCTTAACGCTATTAGAAATCTCTTTCATTCTCTCTCTTTTTTTCAGCTGCTTATGTGCTACTTTAGCTTACACTTGAAACTCGACATTTATGCTACTGACAGAATCATTGGCTTTTTTTATTCTAAATAGCTTAAGATGTTTCTCAATATTTTTCATTTGGCTAAACATCAGCTATATGACTAAATAAATTAAAATGCACAGTGTCATTTAAATGTTTGGACAGAGATTTTATACTGCTTGTTTGTTTGTTTGTTTTAAAGGTAGCATTATATTTCCAAGCAACTGTAGATAATGCTGTGAATGTAGTTGTAATATTCACTATATATTTTCAGCTGTGCTAATATAAATATAAATATAAATATTTCAAATGATGAACAGTTGTTACTCATCACATACTCATTTAGAAGTAATTATAAATAAGGTTTAGTGCTCAAGAAACATAATTTTTCCCACTAAAATTCTTGAATAATAATAATTTATAAACGCTTTTACAGTAACTCTTGAGCATGTCCTTGTTGAATAAAGAACAAGATATTCATTGAGTATTGACTCAAGATGTGAATAAACCTCATGCATTGATCCTTTGCTCCTAGAGAGAAGCCCAGGTCTGATAAAACTGAATGATGTTTTCTACCAAATGGATGAATGGAAGGATGGTTATGGTGGGTATATTTGTCTCCACTAATAGCTGCATAGTGCCTGCCACTTTGGTCATTTTGGCATCTGCCTGATGATTGATTAGTCTTTTAGAAGATCAACTCTTGACTCAGAGCTACAGTATGTACTGTTTGTCCTTTTACAGAGTTCAAATTTTGACTATTCATCCTAAACAATTTAATTGTTTCATCAATTACTCATTTTTATTTCATTCTAAAATAAAATAAATCTCATTCTGTGAAACACAAACAATAATATTTGAAAGTGACCAGGATCTAAATAACATTGGAAAAAAGGGCCAGAAATGCTAAAGCTTGTCTGGTTAAATCTTCCTTTGTGTTGCACAGAAGAAAGTCAAACATGAGATAAGGATGAAAAAAAAGCATGGTTTTAAAAAGTTTTTAATGTATTTTTATGTATTCTGTTAAAAAGAGGGATCTGATTCTTGATTTTGGATAATTTGTTTTAGTAATGGTGTAGTCAAATTTAGTAAAAGGTTATGTAACCGTAACATTTTTATTATGATTTAGTCATTTGATCTTTCAAGTATATTTTTTTCTCTTTTTGTTTGAAAGTTTTACTCAAGGTGAAACAAACTCAAGTTTCCTTTTTTGTTTTACCTAAAAATATTTAAAGGGTCACGAAACACCAAAAAACATTTTTTGAGCTGTTGACAGTCATGTATGTGTCCCATACTGCTAAAAAACACTATTAGGACGGATATATTTCAGTAAAAAGTGAAAATTGGTTGTTTTCGCGTTATTTCGAGCAAATTCATACTTCCGGTTTAAGACAAATTTTTGAAGCTGCATCACGGCCATGAGATCTTAGCGTGTTTTCCAGTGTGTAGACTAGACGTCTGTACCTGGGAGTGCCTTATAACGTCTCTGAGTGTGCTGCATTGATGCATGAGTAAGACTTGGTTGAAACCAATCAGCGCGCTCTGTTGTGCAACTTCATTAATATTCATTACTGTTACAGTGTTCAGACAGCAGAGAGGCGACACGTTGTGTTGCCAAAACAAGCATGCAGTGTTGCTTTTATAATTTGCTGCAGTGAAGGTTTTGTTTTTATTTTCTCTCTGTGAGAGCGCAGCTGGAAACATGTGTGGATTACAGTGCACGCGATGCTCGACAACAATACGTGTCTAAGGAACATTGTTTACCTGAGAGCTTTTCTCATCTGGAAATGGTGAGATCCAGATTTGCTGCTCGTCTCCTCTTAATAAAGACGCAGCTCTAGTTGGTGTTGATTGTCCTGTCTCTACAGATTTGGTACTGTAAGTGAGCGACCAGTGCTCTTTGTTTATTCAGATGGCAAAGTTAGTTTGTATTAAACTAACTATTACACCAAGTGTAAACATGTTAGCACCACAATCAAACTTACCGTCGTGTAGGATTTTCACCGCATTTTGTGACAGGAATAACACACACAACGCTACCTGCCGAGTTCATCTAAGTTTCCGGGAAATACAGAGTTTTTTTTCTCTCATTCGCTGTGCGGTAACAAACATTGCAAGAAAAATATACGCTTAGAGCAGTTCCTCGAATCAAATATCTCATTTGTCACGAGGAGCATGAATGAATTCCCTGAATGAAAGAGCCAAACTACAGGTAAAGTCCACCATTTTAAAATTTGTCAAATAATTCGATTACTGATGTCATTGTAAACACAGTCACTGTCTTTCTCCCCTGTGTGTGTGTGTGTGTGTGTGTGTGTGTGTGTGTGTGTGTGTGTGTGTGTGTGTGTGTGTGTGTGTGTGTCTGTGTATCTGTTTTGACTGTGAAAATCTACTCGTGCTCAAAACGGCATTTCCATTTTTATGCAATTTTTTTACAGACCCTTCCTCTTTTGCTCCTCCGACACTCCCCCCTAAACAGAGCTGGACACGCCCACTTTCCTGACTTTCTCCCAAAATAGAGATGAGAAAACACCCTGCTGAAACAAGGGGGTTTCATGACCCTTTAAGCATATAGCACAGTACATTTGATGATACAATCTATATGATAACATACAGACAAAACGGTGTTTAAATGAACTCAGTGACTTCAGTGCTTGGTATGTAATACACAATCAAGGTCAACAGTCAGTCAGTCCATGCTGTTTCTTAAGTGTGAATGTGTCATGAGTACAAACGCACTACAAAATCAACTCTAAAATTGTCTCCATGGTTTCTCGGACAACAGTATTTTAACAATTCATTAATGTTGAATCACTGTCTGGCCCTCTAATAATTTTATATAGATATACAATTTATGGTTTTGGTATTTTGGTAGCATTGCAGAGCACCATTTAGTTTTTACTGTTTCACCTGATAAAACGTTTGAATTTACAAATAAACAAACGTTTAGTAACACATCAAGACTCGAAACAGTGTATCAAACTTGGCCTGATGTAATTTAAGCCAGTTTAACAGAGTTCCATATACCACCCCATTAAGTGCTTTTGTTCCAGCTTCACTCTGTCACTGTTTAAGTCCACTTATGTTCGGCTTGTGCCCCCCACCAGAGCACCACACCAGAAGCATACGGCACCATGGAAACCTTGTGTCTCCGAGGTTAAGCAACAGAGTGAAAATAATGCTTCTTTTGTGTCAGTGTGGTTACCGCAGTTCCCTTGCTGGGCTACTTCAGGCTTCCTGATGTGAGGCTCGTATTAGACCATGGAGCGAGCTTGCACCGGGACAATGAGACTCCACTGAGAGACAGCCCAGTATTTCAGAACAGGTAATGGGTGTAACGATGTCTGCCATGTCAATCAATTATCTCTTTTCTTCAAGTCCTGCTCACAGGCAGCATAAATTACCCCACATTCTTGACTGATAATGGGGAGACGGCGCTTATGTATTCCTGGAAGAGCCCATTTGGACCACACGTATGCTCTATTGTGCTCGGCTTTGACACTCGCTACTCTACCTGGATCACGATAATTTGCTGTTTTCTGAAAATTGCATGGTTCACATTGACGAGAACTATTAACCTTGGTGCAGATGTTTCATTCGGTCTCTCTTGATCATATATTCTCACATCTGGCCTGTAGTTCCATATGGCTGTTATTACACACCGAAGTCACAAACAACACATTTACAAAATATAGAAGACGCAGGTTTTTCCAAATGCACCTAAAAACAGCTTTGTCAGTAACTTTCAATTTGATTCAATCTGTTTATTTATATAGCGCTTTTACAATGTAGATTGTGTCAAAGTCACTTAACATAGTAGTTCTAGTGAAGTACAGATTTCAGAGTTTAAGTTTAGTTTAGATCAGTTCAGTGTGGTTTAAATTTCACTGCTGAAAGTTCAAACACTAAAGAGTAAATCCATCTATGTGCAGCTCCACAAGTCCCAAACAAAGCAATCCAGTGGCATCAATGGCGAAGAAAACCATAGACAAAGTGAGGGGAAAAAACTTTGAGAGAAACCAGGTTCTGTTGGGCAAGACCATTTTTCCTCTAGCCAAACTTCCTGTATTGGAGCTTCCTGTGTAAGTTCCAGGGCAAGGGGTGCAGTTTTGAGAGCATGAGTATGACTATTATGCCATGGTGTAGTCCTATTCTCTCTAACCTTTTTCAATTTGATGGTTGCCACAGTATTTAGTTAGTAAAGTTAATAAAGATAGCATACTGCTAGTTGCTACATCAAGGGCATTTACGGGACGATAGTTCTAACAGGGCGACATATCTGTGCAGATCTGCTAATTTCAGGTAAACAAAGCTTATATTGTAAAAGGAAGTAGTCTGCTATGTTATCACTTTGTGGTATAATGTCTACATCAATGACCTCAATTCTATGAGGCAAAACTAGATCTTTAAGCGATGGGTTGGACCAACAATGCTTTGCTTTATCCTAAGTGATCGTAATAAATCTGTAAACACAAGCCCTAATATATCAATAGTGTCATCTATGTGGGTGTTAAAGTATCCTGCAATTAGTATTTTTATCAGTTTTAACTAGTAAATCAAAAATTAAATCAGAAATTGTTCCCCTACAAACACCAAAAGTGAGAGAAAGGATTGTGAGTTTTAGAATTGTGAGAGGTTTATATCTTAAATAAAATATGTGTTTATCTGTGTTACATTTGAACCAAAACTGCCCAACGGAAGCAACATAAGTATTCCCTTCAGAGCGAGTTTATTAAACTTCATAGTTAAATGATGTTTCGATTGTCCTGGGGGCTTGGGGGAGGGGGGCATTCACACGACTCTCGTGACTGAATGGAGTGACAGCCAGAACACAATAAACCACAACCCAGCTCTACTACTGCCTCTCAATAGCCAGAAAATTGCATCAATCTCCTCCCATGGTTTAAAAGGAGGAGAACAAAACTGTCAATGCTCTTTCTCTTGCTTCACAGTCACTCTCGCCTTTTTCCAGAGACTGACCGTGTCTTCAATCAATCAGGCTCTCACTGAAGGGTAGCAGATGTCACCAACACTGGGGCACCAACTCAGTGACCCGCCTCCCAAACCGCACACATCTCTCTCCTCTATTGATCAGGAGACGCACAGAGGGAGAGGGCGGATTTTAAGATGGCCGTCTTTGTGCGTCTATGGTTTCATGTCCTGCGGGGCGTGCGCATGCACACATGCTTCAGCGCTCGTGCTGAAAGACTTGAGGCCCCATTCACACGGTCGGGCCGCTCATCATGCTTGCACAGATCTGAACAAATCCTGCTCTTTAACCACTCTGTTTCTCCACCAGATGTGCTGTGACCAATCAGAGCAGTGCCGGCTACAACCGGGGTGTGAACATATTTAGCTTCTGTTTCAAAGGAGCTGCAGCCATTCAAGCCACTTTTACACGCGCTTTGGGTCACTTCAACAAAGCACCATGGGATTGGATTTGATACAGTCAATATGGAGCCATGTTGTACACATAGTTCGAACCAGGCCTGTCAGGGATACAAAGAAGTGAGCATCTCTAAATGACACGAAGATGACGATGGAGGAGGCTACAGAGATTACGCTGATACACCTAATTAGAGCATGAAAATCCATTTCAAGGGGAGAGTCTGAGATGAAAAGGAACACGGGTAGATTAGTGTAAGGCCTAAAACATGGCTAATATGTGCGAAAACCCTTTTAAGCAATCCCCCTAATTTTTATCAGTTGTAATCCAAGCCCAAACCCCCGCCGGAAAGGAAAACACCAAGATAAATGGGTGTTTATCTATGTCAGGCAACACGGCATGTCTGCTTTGCTGCTAAAGTGTCTCTCCAGAAGCCTGTCTGCCTACATCAGTAACAAGATTGTTTTGAGTAAACACTCAACACATCTGAAAACACATCTGAAAAGCGCTCCCAGATGTTGGCGCTGCTGTCATTGCCTTCGGGCGCTCCGGAATAAGGCGAGCCATTGTATCTCAGGTGTGCCACTTTTCAAGCGTGTGAGTTAAACGCTGGGGATTAATATCTCGTGAAATCCTTGAGTGCATTTCCATGAAGGGTGAGAAGGACTTTTCCCCACATCGTTTATTGCACAAAAAAGGGACAACCTGTGTCTAAAAAAAGATATTCAGCGGGGTTTAAACGATTTTGCATATTTAAAATGCATAACAATAAAACGCTTTGCTAATTCTTTGTAATCATTTGTGAAATATATATATATATATATATATATATATATATATATATATATATATATATATATATATATATATATATATATATACACTAGAACTTCTAGATTAAGCTGTTTTGACAAAAATCTACATTGTAATACTGCTATAGAAATAAACATGAATAAAAGTGTCTACATTTTGTTTTGTTCTGTGAAACAATCATTACATATCTGGTGACTTAAAGATTACTATTCTACTTAATTCCTGATGTTGCTGTACACAATAATTAAGTAATGCTTTAATTGTAGTTTCCACAGGGAAATAAACACGTTTTAATACCATAGCGTACAGTATGTAGGTATACTGTAGCGCACAGCCCGTTACTGGGCCAGTATTCTCAAATGGACATCTCTGAACCTTTTTAGCCATGTATCTTCTAAAGGGTTCATATAAATCTATGAACTCATTCTGGAGGTAGATAAGGTTAGATAAGATTTTATGATGCAATATTTATTTATATAAACGTTAAAAGAAAAAAAAGGGGAAAAAATCCAAGGCTGTCCGAAGTGCAGTACAATAAGAAGCATACAAAGCAAATAAGCACACAAAAATGCACTTACAAAAACGGAGAGAATTCAAGGAAGTTTAAAGGCCAAAGAAAATAGATGCGTTTATAAGTCGAGCTGTAAAAACCAAAAAGGAACGTTAAATAAGAAAAAAATCTGAAGGTTGTTGAGTACATGGTCTTGAATTCCCCCTCTTTGTCACTGATAAATGGGACCGGGGAGTAATCTTCTGCTTCCATGAGTGCAATGGCATACCTTTGACTGTTTATGGCAAACACATGAGCACACGAGAAAATAATGAGGCATGCAGCAAAGCAGCCATTGTTCATGTGACGAAAATGTTCCTAAAGGCCCTCGCTGTCCACCTCTTAATATTATGCATAAAGCCTCATTTGTCCCTGTGGCTTACTGCGTTATAGTGCCTGACATCCATTTGCGTGATTGTGAGCTTGATTTCTGTTTGGAACAAGAGTAACTACAACCACTGATACAGAAAACAAAGATGTATAATCTTTTGCAGGTCTAAAAATAATTAGCATTTATCAAGTGAAAACGCATACTCTAGTGGGGAGAGAAATGCAGATTACTCCACTTATCATGCATCAGCCCTCTTTTCTAATGAGTGTTTATTATAGCAGTGAGTGTGTGGAGGGGCAAAATTTAGATTTTCCCTTTCCTTTCAATCCATGAGTAGGGTTGAACTGGAATTGCTATTGTTAATAGAAATTCTATCCGAGGCAACTTCAATGCAGTTACATCATCATTAATTGACTTTGATATAATAATTGATATAATATTTGAAAGTCACCATATTTTCTCTGGTTGTTCAGTTGCAATTATTGTGGGTTGTTGATATATGAGCAATATCTCATATTGATCATATATCATATATACTCGGCCTTAGGCCTCGTGCCATCGCATGCCTTCCACCAGTGCTGATATACAGCCATATCGCACTGCTACTCGTATGATATTGCGTTTATACAACAGTTTGACGACACAATCATGTACATAAATAAGAAAATCAAACATGGAAAATCTAAAAAGCTTTTTTTTAATAGGAACTTCTTTCTTCAGCCATTCATTCACATCTGCAGCTGACGTCAAAACAACAGAAGCCATTACTAATTCACCAACGTCACTTTAGAGTTAGTGTTTGAATGACTCATAGCATAATGTCTAAAGTGATGACAAAATGTGTTGACGAGCTCTCTCAGAAATTGTAAATATTCTAAAATAGGCACTACTCTTATAAATAAACTGCATAGTTGCAATCTTAACAACTACATTCTCAACTAAAAAGCCTCAAAAGTACATTATGTTGTCTAACAGCAGTAATATTTGTCAGACTGTAGAGTGTCTCTCTGCTTGTTGCTGACTGTATGTGGGCGGAGTAACACACAAAGGTGAAGGGTGAAGAGGCCTTTGTGCGATGTTACTGGCAAAATTTTGCACGGCTATCAGCCAATCAGATTCAAGAACCAGACAGAACTGTTGTATAAATTAAAATAAA
This sequence comes from Danio rerio, assembly GCF_052040795.2. Lineage (NCBI taxonomy): Eukaryota > Metazoa > Chordata > Actinopteri > Cypriniformes > Danionidae > Danio > Danio rerio. The sequence goes on along the minus strand of NC_141022.1, from coordinate 30,672,005 downwards.
AAAAAATAAAAATTATTTTGTGATTCTTAAACATTTACATTTCTGATTTTGTGTTCTTCCAATGAAATTAAAGAAAGAAACGGAATAAGGAAAAATGATACTGGTGTTATACTGTACAGTCCATCAACTAATTTGTGAACACATTTAACTATATATTGTACACTACCTGACAAAAGTCTTGTCGTCGATCCCAGGTGTTAGAGCAAAAATAATGACTTGACTTCTAGTTGATCATCTGGAAAAGTGGCAGAAAGTAAATTTTTCTGATGAATCATCTGTTGATCTGCATCCCAATTATCAAAAATACTGCAGAAGTCCTATTGGAACCCGCATCGATCCAAGATTCTCAATGAAATCAGTCAAGTTTGGTGAAGGAAAAGTCATGATTTGGTGTTACATTCAGTATACATATGTGAAAGCAAAGAAGGTGCTGCAAGATTGGCCAGCCCAGTCACCAGACACAAACATTATTGAGCATGTCTGGGGTTAGATGAAGGAGGCGGCATTAAAGATGATAACAAAGAATCTTGATGAACTCTGGGAGTCGTGCAAGAATGCTTTCTTTGCCATTCCAGATGACTTTAATAATAAGTTATTTGAGTGAGTGTATAAATGTATAGATGCAGTTGTCCACTTATGATACCAAATGATCGAGAAGTCAAGTTATTATTTGTTGTTCCTAAAACTTCGATAAGTGACAAGACTTTGGTCAGGTAGTGTATATACATCACAGCCAGGCCAGGTTCTCCCCTCACTCAATCACCACCATCATCATGATCACAGTCACCTGAGTACTAATCAGTCACGGACCTGCACATAATTCCCGATCATCATTCCAGCACCATAATAGTCCCTCACCGTCCCTCACTCAGTGTCCTGCCTCATTGCTTACATGAAGGATTGCACTCTCCTCACAGTCAGTTACTAAAAACCTAGTTTACTTACCTCTCATTTCCTATGATCTCCAGTGCATGCTTCTTTCCTTTCTAGTGTGGTTACTCCTGGCTCCTCTCTGAGTGCCTGGCTTCCATAACTCTTCCGATTCATCTGGTCTTCCATATCCATCCTGTATTACATCTCCATTGAGCTTTGTTTGCATCCTGCCATCCTATACAGCAGGGGTGTCAAACTCAATTCCTGGAGGGTCGAAGCCCTGCACAGTTTAGTTCCAACCCTGCTCCAACACACTTACCTGTAGGTTTCAAACAAGCCTGAAGGACTCAATTAGTTTGATCAGGTGTGTTTAATTAGGGTTTGACACCTGTGCTATACAGTAACCTAGTATCATACTTGCATCTCTGGTTCCCGTCTTCTTCTGTGACCATATACATTGTATACTAGTTTCTAAAGGTGGCATTTTCATTAATGACTCAAACTTTTTATCTAATTAATTACATAACATGTTGTTGCCATAAATTGAACAGAGATAAATTATGTTGCATAAATAGATACCATACAGTACAATGATAAAACGTATAATACAAAAACGGAACAAAAAGCATTTTTGCACCAGTATCTTTAAAAGGTATCTTTTATGTGTCTCAGCAGGGTGTTTTCACATCTCTAGTTTAAAAAAAAGTCAAGAACACTTGGTGAGTCCAGCTTTGCTTAGGAGGAGTGGGGAAAGAGGGAAGGGGTTTACATGAAAAGGGGAGTTTCAGTAGGTGCACAACAGCTAATTTGCATGCCAGCAACACAAAAACAGATTCACAGTCCACTATAAGCTAACTGCTTGCACTTACATGCGTCGTGGGGCAATGGAAACAACACTTTGTTTTGGCACACTTTAAAAAAACACTAATGAATCCTGTCTCTGAACATTTCTTCATCTTTCAAATTTAAATGTGCTTGGTAACATTGTATGGACCAGGGGTCACCAATCTCGGTCCTGGAGGGCCGGTGTCCCTGCAAGGTTTAGCTCCAACTTGCTTCAACACACGTGCCTGGATGTTTCAAGTATACCTAGTAAGACCTTGATTAGCTTGTTCAGGTGTGTTTGATTAGGGTTGGAGCTAAAATCTTCAGGACACCGGCCCTCCAGGAACAAGTTTTAGTGACCACTGGTATGGACTATGCTTCTCTGAAATCTGTAACAGCTAAAAAGCGGCCAAGCTATCTCATGCATATTAATGAAGTTGCGTCTCGCTCACAATAGAGCACACTGATTGGTTCAAACCAACTCTTCCTCATAAATAATGCAAAGACATGCTGAAAACTCAATGATATCACTTTGTACTCACCACGCTGGAATTCATGCAATAACCTCATCTCCGAGACATTGCTTCAAAATTTATTTTTGACCCTGAATAAATTTGCTCTAAAAAATGCAAAAACAAGCAATTTTCCTTTTTTTGCTAAATGTATGTGTCCTAACAGTGTTTTAAGCAAAATGACAGGTATATATAACTGTCAACATCTCAAAAAATGTGTTTTAGTGTTTCATGACCCTTTAAATGTTCATATACTGTACATTTATTCTATAGACATATTACCATGTTTGTAAACATTCAGGATGCACGCACAGCAAGGTGGTAGAAAAAAAAACGCTAGCATTTACAGCGAGGGTATGACATTCGATGCGGTACAGAGTTTGTTGTTGTCTTACAAATAATTATATTGCTTACATATTATATATATTATTTACATAATGCTTACAGTGTATTATAACAGCTTGTCACCCAGTAATGAGCACAGTGATTTGGCAAAATTAACGGTAAAGTGAGTGGCGTTCGTCTGACAGGTCCATTTGCGATAACACCCTCCCAATGGATATTGGATAAGACGAAATGGTCAAGCATCCAGCCCCAAATATACAATCTCAGTAAAGCTCCAAGTGATTTTAACAAGAGAGAATTTAAAGGCCTACAAGTCCTTGGATGCCCACAATTTTGTTCTGTAAGGTGTAAGGTAAGGTTTGTTCTGTTTTGTTCTGCAATTTTGTTCTGTATGTGCAAAAAAAAATGTTCCATGATTACCAGATTCAAAACTAGTGCTAAAAACCGAGGTTCTGCCTAGCCAAAGACAAGGAAAAAAAGACGGAGCTATACAAGGCCTGGGTAATCATCAACAAGCAAAACAACAGCATTCTGATGTGGGACTACACCTGTACAGCAGAATATGTGTACTTACACATAGAGGTAAAGTTAGTTTTAAAATCACACATTCAGACTTTCTCCTTAAATATATAATTTCTTAAAAGTATTATTTGCTAACTCTAAATAGCGAAATCATATTAGCAGCCAATGACTTTTAAAGTGCAACATTGTTCACAGTCAAATTAACAGCGTTAATGTTGTTTTTAAGTCACACTTGCGGGTTATTTCAGACCAAATATTCAAAGTGCCATGGTAAACAATACAAGGAGTGCGTCACAAGTTGTCACTGAATGAAAGTGTGAATATAAAACCAACTTTACCTTAATAACTTACACTTTAACGTTTCATTTTTAGCATTCAGTGTTTAACCATTAGTAACTGTTTTTGCTGGAATAATTGCTGCAATAAAAAACGAGTAATGTGTATGATTCGGCATAGTGTGAACTTACCTGAAATGAAAGCTTCATTCAGCTCCCTTTTAGCCAAAGATGTCTGCGGTTGGCATTAAAAGCAGTGTGGTGTCCGGTAAAATTTGGCATCCTACCGCACAACATGACCTGTTTACTATTGCCACATATGTGTGACGTAGATGGGTAATTTGTCTATACCCCATCATGCAGGGAGTTTTCCTCCTGTCTCATGTACTGTATATCATCAGTCAACATTATAAAAAGCAAGATGACCTGTACAGGTCTCAGAGAGAGACAAGTGCATTATTTTTATTTAGAATTACTTAGCACAGAAAATTGACAGCCCCTTTATTTAAATAATTACATATATGAATGTTTCATATGCTGAATTACCTATAACCTGTGTAATTCACACTGACAAAAAAAAAATCTCAATAAGTACATGTACTGCAGTTCCATACATAACATTCATTTCAAAAGTAATTTCTATCTGAATTCTACTTCCTATGTTGACTCGGACCATATTGATTTTTATTCTTTTGTCCATTGATGTTATAGAATAATGGCAGCTATAGACAGCAGGGTACTGTAAAAGAGGGGGCAAAGAGATAAAGCCTTCTCTTCGGCTACTGATCTTATTGAACAAGCCTAGATCAACAAAGTATTAGTCTCTAAAGAGCATGCGGTGGGAAGTGCATTAATGCCACCGCACTCTGTAAAGGGATCACTGAATGGAGTGACTTTTCATGTAATAGAGTTTGGTCTTCATAAGACTAATCATAAGTTGAAGAGGCACCTCAATATGCAAAGCCTTTCTGGTTGACTTTTCTCGGTTTTTGAGAGGGATTGGAGGGATTGAGTCAAGTTGCATCTGTCAAAAGCGGCAAAAGGGCTCATAAACAGCTCTAAACATTCGCGCTCATCAGTCAACAGCTGAGACGCTTTGCCTTGATTCATTTTCTCAGCTGTGAAGATTCGTCCCCTCATAATTCAATTATTTCTCATTCAATCACGCTCCATTAGATCACGATCACTCCCAGCTCGCCTCGTTACCGCAGGAAACACAATCAGGACGATTCGGTGGTGACAGTCTCAAGGCTTCACTTTCAAATGACTGCGCTTGTGTTTGGATACATTTCATTATGTGACATGGCACATCATAATACTCTCTCTCTCTGCAGGCTGTGCTGACTGATAGAATACTTTATTCAAGGGGTAAAATGAGCTTGGAGGCCACTAATGAGAAATTGACGGCTGGCATAAGCATGCGATGTAGTTTACATATATAAAAGAAAGCAGTAATTCAAGTAAAACGATCTTAGATTAGTTAACATAAGCTTAAATGAGATGACTATAAATAATAAAGTCTTAGGATATGTTTACATGACAGTGATATACTTCCAAATTCAACTAGAAGTAACTAATGGCCCATTTCCACTTAGTGTTACAGTACGGTATGGTACGGGTCACCTTTATCAGGCTTGTGTTTCCACTGTCAAAAGGGTACCAATGGTACACTTTTAGTGGACATGGTGTAAAAGTTTCAATTGATGTCATTCTCGCTCAAGGAAATTCCCACACAGTATCAAGAAGCACTTGTTACACACAAATAATTGTGTATAAATGTTCATTACTAACCTATTTATGAACATAATTTGATTGCAACTTTAGATTAATGTGTGAAATAGTCTACTGTAACATCTGCAATTATATAAAATAAATAAATAAATGCAACAAATATGAACACATACAGCCCCTTACAGTCTCCGATATGCTACCAATTACAGAAAAACTACACACAGCATACATTAAGTTCTTATTTAGAAAGTAAGTTCTTATTTTAAAAAGTAACACACAATATATATATACCCCACAGAGGGTGCAAACCTCTGATCTGCATCTTTAATCTTCACCAGCACATGTAACCTCTTGTTAGAAAGTAATTCCATCATCCCAAGTTTATAAAGTCCAAAAGGTGATAATAATAGTAAAACATGGCAGTTTGTTCATCTTTTAGGTTGCTGAAAGAATCATTTGCTTCTTTGTTGTTTTTAGGGCTTTTCCTGTAACTCTCGTGTTTGTCCATTTCTGAAAGGATGTCAGTAGCACTTTAATAATCCTGCACACATTATTTTCATGAGCTCAAAAAGTTTGTTATTTCAAATATAGACACGCACGCGAGTTCTCTCGAGAAAGTAAAACCGCTTGCGCTTTAGACAGCCTTGTAAACAACAAGACACAGGGTAGATTCTGCTGTTTTTTTTTGGCTTAGTGGCTGTTCATCAAGACGATGACAAGGTTTGTTTAAGATCGGGTCGATCTTGGCTCATTATGCATATATTATTACGGTGTAATGTCTCTGCTGTGAATTTAAAAATGGCACTTCTCCTAGCTTGTGCATGAGCTAATCTAATTGAGTTCAGCTGTGATTCTGACTCCGCCTCTTGGTGCCCTCTTGTTTTGCTAGGTTCCCTTCCAAAAGGGTACCCAAAAAGTAATATGGTACGGTTCGCTTTTAGGTACCTTTTGCCAGTAAAAATGGCCATAAAACTTACCGAACTGTACCGTACCATAGTACCCAGTGAAAAAGGGCCATTAGAAAACAAAATTGGTAAGTTCAGTCTATACCTCAGAAAGTTTCAGTACAATGTATTCAAATTAAATCTAAAACACTAATTTCCTTTATGAATAGTTTCTAAAATTTATAATTTAAAAAAAATATGTAAATATCTTTAACTGAACTAGAAGCATTAGCTTAGTTGTTTACTGTTATAAGTTGTGTATTATTTAATTGTATTTTCATACAGATTGGAGTTAAGTCATAAAGACTGAATTATAATGACATAATGTTCAACATCTTGAAACGTGTCTTTTCAATTGAGTTCATGTTTATTTCTATAGTGCATTTACAATGTAGACTGTGTCAAAGCAGCTTAACATAGAAGTTCTAGTAAATTTAAACTGTGCCAGTCCAGTTTTCATTGAAGTTCAGTTTAGTTTAAATTACACTGCTGAAAGTCCAAACACTGAAGAGCAAATCCATTGATGCACAGCTCCACAAGTCCCAAAACCCAGCCATGCAGTGGCGACAGCTGCGAGAAACAAACTTCACCGATTGATAAAAAAAGTGAAGGAAAAAACCTTGAGAGAATCCAAACGCTGTTGGGGCAAGACCATTTCTTCTTAAGCCAAACTTCTTACGCACAGCGAGGTGGCAGAAAAAAAAAAGGGAAGCGCTAGCATTTACAGCGAGGGAATGACATCCGATGCGCTACAGAGTTTGTTGTTGCCTTAGAAATAAGTTATATTGATTACATATTATATATTATTTACATAATGCTTACAGTGTATTATAACAGCTTGTCACCCAGTAATAAGCAAAGTGATTTGGCAAAATTAACGTTAAAGTGAGCGGCGTTCGTCTGACAGGTCCATTTGCGATAGCACCCTCCCAATGAATATTGGATAAGACGAAATGGTCAAGCATCCAGCCCCAAATA